>NW_025534431.1:117500-201732 GCF_020615455.1 Coregonus clupeaformis
CACTTGAACTTAATGAGGTGCTGCTGGTTCCAACTTCATCTGAAACCTTTTGTTCTTCTGTTGCACAATCTGCTGCACTCTAATCTAGTTCAGGTTTCACACCATGTGGAGATTCTGGCTACTGGTTCCTGACATTCATCCACTTCTAGTTGACTGTGTGGGACAACAACTAGTTTACCACCATTAATCCACACTGCCTCTCCTAGTTTACTGTGTGTTGAGTCAGTGTGCCTTCTCTTCAGACAGACTAAATACCAGGCTTGGAAGAATAGAGTCTCTAATGAAAACAAATCACCATCCAGAGCATATCACGGTTTGGGACAAACTTTGACCAGACAGAAGCCCATGTGTGGTGAGTAAGTCTGATGGCACTGGGAGTCCCAGGGAAGGATGATGTCAACTGAAACACCATGCATTTCATACAGACTAAAGACCATGATACGGCAGGTAGCTTAGTGGTTAAGAGCGTTGTGCCAGTAACCGAAAGGTTGCTGGTTCTAATCCCCGAGCCGACTAGGTGAAAAATCTGTCGATGTGCCCTTGAGCAAGGCACTTAACCCTAATTGCTCCTGTAAGTCGCTCTGGATAAAAGCGTCTGCTAAATGACTAAAAAAAATAAAAATGATAGTCCCAGGGCCTGTGACTTCTCTACTGGGTGGGGCATTTCATACAGACTAAAGACCATGATAGTGCCAGGGCCTGTGACTTCTCTACTGGGTGGGGCATTTCATACAGACTAAAGACCATGATAGTGCCAGGGCCTGTGACTTCTCTACTGGGTGGGGGTCTAGCTTTTCATAGACATATCCAATCTAAAGAGATGAGGAGACAGGGATGGAGGGATGGAGGATGGAGGAATGGAGGGATGGAGGATGGAGGAGGATGAGGTTGATGAGGCTGTGTAAAGAGGATGGGCTTGTGTCCCAAATGGCACCCCATTTGGTATATAGTGTACTACTTTGACAAGGGCCCATTTGGCACACTACATGTATATAGGGAACAGGGTGCCATTTGGGACAGGTACCAACAGCCCCCTTTCAACCTCGGTCCGACCACACTTACGGCACATCCCCCCCCTGCTTTCTGGACAACGTCCCTCATTATTTACCTTAAACACAGAGTCACACTCAAACACACTCCCAGCCCCCCTTTAGTCTGTTGATAAGACCCAAACACACTCCCAGCCCCCCTTTAGTCTGTCGATAAGACCCAAACACACTCCCAGCCCCCCTTTAGTCTGTCGATAAGACCCAAACACACTCCCAGCCCCCCTTTAGTCTGTCGATGAGACCCAAACACACTCCCAGCCCCCCTTTAGTCTGTCGATGAGACCCAAACACACTCCCAGCCCCCCTTTAGTCTGTCGATGAGACTCAAACACACTCCCAGCCCCCCTTTATTCTGTCGATAAGACCCAAACACACGTTTCACCCTGCTGAAGTTTGATGAAGCAGGGGGCCTGAGTCTGAAGGCTGCTGAAGTTTGATGAAGCAGGGGGCCTGAGTCTGAAGGCTGCTGAAGTTTGATGAAGCAGGGGGCCTGTGTCTGAAGGCTGCTGAAGTTTGATGAAGCAGGGGGCCTGTGTCTGAAGGCTGCTGAAGTTTGATGAAGCAGGGGGCCTGAGTCTGAACGTTGATCCTGTTCAAAGAGGAGGACAATAGGTCAGATAGGATGCCTGTTAGGAGAATGAAGTGGAAGTGATACTGTAGGATAACTAGAGCACACAGATGGACTGTTGTTAACCAAGTCCACCTAGAGGGGGTGGGATGGAAAAGACTAAGGACTGATGGATTGTTGTGAACCCAGTCTTCCTAGAGGGGGTGGGATGGAAAAGACTAAGGACAAATGGACTGTTGTGAACCCAGTCCTCCTAGAGGGGGTGGGATGGAAAAGACTAAGGACTGATGGATTGTTGTGAACCCAGTCCTCCTAAAGGGGGTAGGATGGAAAAGACTAAGGACAGATGGACTGTTGTGAACCCAGTCCTCCTAGAGGGGGATGGAAAAGACTAAGGACATATGGATTGTTGTGAACTCAGTCCTTCTAGAGGGGGTGGGATGGAAAAGACTAAGGACAGATGGACTGTTGTGAACCCAGTCTTCCTAGAGGGGGTGGGATGGAAAAGACTAAGGACAAATGGACTGTTGTGAACCCAGTCCTCCTAGAGGGGGTAAGATGGAAAAGACTAAGGACAGATGGATTGTTGTGAACCCAGTCCTCCTAGAGGGGGATGGAAAAGACTAAGGACATATGGATTGTTGTGAACTCAGTCCTTCTAGAGGGGGTGGGATGGAAAAGACTAAGGACAGATGGACTGTTGTGAACCCAGTCTTCCTAGAGGGGGTGGGATGGAAAAGACTAAGGACAAATGGACTGTTGTGAACCCAGTCCTCCTAGAGGGGGTAAGATGGAAAAGACTAAGGACAGATGGACTGTTGTGAACCCAGTCTTCCTAGAGGGGGTAGGATGGAAAAGACTAAGGACAGATGGACTGTTGTGAACCCAGTCCTTCTAGAGGGGGTAGGATGGAAAAGACTAAGGACAGATCAACTGTTGTGAACCCAGTCCTCCTAGAGGGGGATGGAAAAGACTAAGGACAGATGGATTGTTGTGAACCCAGTCCTCCTAGAGGGGGATGGAAAAGACTAAGGACAGATGGATTGTTGTGAACTCAGTCCTTCTAGAGGGGGTGGGATGGAAAAGACTAAGGACAGATGGACTGTTGTGAACCCAGTCGTCCTAGAGGGGTAGGATGGAAAAGACTAAGGACAGATGGACTGTTGTGAACCCAGTCCTCCTAGAGGGGATGGGATGGAAAAGACTAAAGACAGATGGACTGCTGTGAACCCAGTCCTCCTAAAGGGGGTAGGATGGAAAAGACTAAGGACTGATGGATTGTTGTGAACCCAGTCCTCCTAGAGGGGGATGGAAAAGACTAAGGACAGATGGACTGTTGTGAACCCAGTCCTCCTAAAGGGGGTAGGATGGAAAAGACTAAGGACAGATGGACTGTTGTGAACCCAGTCTTCCTAGAGGGGGTTGGATGGAAAAGATTAAGGACAGATGGACTGTTGTGAACCCAGTCCTCCTAGAGGGGGATGGAAAAGACTAAGGACAGACGGACTGTTGTGAACCCAGTCCTCCTAGAGGGGAATGGAAAAGACTAAGGACAGATGGACTGTTGTGAACCCAGTCCTCCTAGAGGGGGTAGGATGGAAAAGACTAAGGACAGATGGACTGTTGTGAACCCAGTCCTCCTAGAGGGGGATGGAAAAGACTAAGGACAGATGGACTGTTGTGAACCCAGTCTTCCTAGAGGGGATGGGATGGAAAAGACTAAGGACAGATGGACTGCTGTGAACCCAGTCGTACTAAAAGGGGGTGGGATGGAAAAGACTAAGGACAGATGGACTGTTGTGAACCCAGTCTTCCTAGAGGGGGTGGGATGGAAAAGACTAAGGACAGATGGACTGTTGTGAACCTAGTCCTCCTAGAGGGGTAAGATGGAAAAGACTAAGGACAGATGGATTGTTGTGAACCCAGTCCTCCTAGAGGGGATGGAAAAGACTAAGGACATATGGATTGTTGTGAACCCAGTCCTCCTAGAGGGGTAAGATGGAAAAGACTAAGGACAGATGGACTGTTGTGAACCCAGTCCTCCTAGAGGGGGTAAGATGGAAAAGACTAAGGACAGATGGATTGTTGTGAACCCAGTCCTCCTAGAGGGGGATGGAAAAGACTAAGGACAGATGGACTGTTGTGAACCCAGTCCTCCTAGAGGGGGTAAGATGGAAAAGACTAAGGACAGATGGATTGTTTTGAACCCAGTCCTCCTAGAGGGGGGATGGAAAAGACTAAGGACATATGGATTGTTGTGAACCCAGTCCTTCTAGAGGGGTAGGATGGGAAAAGACTAAGGACAGATGGATTGTTTTGAACCCAGTCGTCCTAGAGGGGGATGGAAAAGACTAAGGACAGATGGACTGCTGTGAACCCAGTCGTCCTAGAAGGGGTGGGATGGAAAAGACTAAGGACAGATGGACTGTTGTGAACCCAGTCCTCCTAAAGGGGTAGGATGGAAAAGACTAAGGACAGATGGACTGTTGTGAACCCAGTCCTCCTAGAGGGGGTAGGATGGAAAAGACTAAGGACAGATGGACTGTTGTGAACCCAGTCCTCCTAAAGGGGGTAGGATGGAAAAGACTAAGGACAGATGGACTGTTGTGAACCCAGTCTTCCTAGAGGGGGTGGGATGGGAAAAGACTAAGGACAGATGGACTGTTGTGAACCCAGTCCTCCTAAAAGGGGTGGGATGGAAAAGACTAAGGACAGATGGACTGTTGTGAACCCAGTCTTCCTAGACGGGGTGGGATGGAAAAGACTAAGGACAGATGGACTGTTGTGAACCCAGTCCTCCTAGAGGGGGTAGGATGGAAAAGACTAAGGACAGATGGATTGTTGTGAACCAAGTCTTCCTAGAGGGGGTAAGATGGAAAAGACTAAGGACAGATGGATTGTTGTGAACCCAGTCCTCCTAGAGGGGGATGGAAAAGACTAAGGACAGATGGACTGTTGTGAACCCAGTCCTCCTAGAGGGGGTAAGATGGAAAAGACTAAGGACAGATGGATTGTTTTGAACCCAGTCCTCCTAGAGGGGGATGGAAAAGACTAAGGACATATGGATTGTTGTGAACCCAGTCCTTCTAGAGGGGGTAGGATGGAAAAGACTAAGGACAGATGGATTGTTTTGAACCCAGTCGTCCTAGAGGGGGATGGAAAAGACTAAGGACAGATGGACTGCTGTGAACCCAGTCGTCCTAGAAGGGGTGGGATGGAAAAGACTAAGGACAGATGGACTGTTGTGAACCCAGTCCTCCTAAAGGGGTAGGATGGAAAAGACTAAGGACAGATGGACTGTTGTGAACCCAGTCCTCCTAGAGGGGGTAGGATGGAAAAGACTAAGGACAGTTGGACTGTTGTGAACCCAGTCCTCCTAAAGGGGGTAGGATGGAAAAGACTAAGGACAGATGGACTGTTGTGAACCCAGTCTTCCTAGAGGGGGTGGGATGGAAAAGACTAAGGACAGATGGACTGTTGTGAACCCAGTCCTCCTAAAAGGGGTGGGATGGAAAAGACTAAGGACAGATGGACTGTTGTGAACCCAGTCTTCCTAGACGGGGTGGGATGGAAAAGACTAAGGACAGATGGACTGTTGTGAACCCAGTCCTCCTAGAGGGGGTAGGATGGAAAAGACTAAGGACAGATGGATTGTTGTGAACCCAGTCTTCCTAGAGGGGGTAAGATGGAAAAGACTAAGGACAGATGGATTGTTGTGAACCCAGTCTTCCTAGAGGGGATGGGATGGAAAAGACTAAGGACATATGGATTGTTGTGAACCCAGTCTTCCTAGAGGGGGTGGGATGGAAAAGAAAAAGGACAGATGGATTGGTTTGAACCCAGTCCTCCTAGAGGGGGATGGAAAAGACTAAGGACAGATGGACTGTTGTGAACCCAGTCCTCCTAAAAGGGGTGGGATGGAAAAGACTAAGGACAGATGGACTGTTGTGAACCCAGTCTTCCTAGACGGGGTGGGATGGAAAAGACTAAGGACAGATGGACTGTTGTGAACCCAGTCCTCCTAGAGGGGGTAGGATGGAAAAGACTAAGGACAGATGGATTGTTGTGAACCCAGTCTTCCTAGAGGGGGTAAGATGGAAAAGACTAAGGACAGATGGATTGTTGTGAACCCAGTCTTCCTAGAGGGGATGGGATGGAAAAGACTAAGGACATATGGATTGTTGTGAACCCAGTCTTCCTAGAGGGGGTGGGATGGAAAAGACTAAGGACAGATGGACTGTTGTGAACCCAGTCCTCCTAGAGGGGGTAAGATGGAAAAGACTAAGGACAGATGGACTGTTGTGAACCCAGTCCTCCTAGAGGGGGTAAGATGGAAAAGAAAAAGGACAGATGGATTGTTTTGAACCCAGTCCTCCTAGAGGGGGATGGAAAAGACTAAGGACAGATGGACTGTTGTGAACCCAGTCCTTCTAGAGGGGGTGGGATGGAAAAGACTAAGGACAGATGGACTGTTGTGAACCCAGTCGTCCTAGAGGGGGTGGGATGGAAAAGACTAAGGACAGATGGACTGTTGTGAACCCAGTCCTCCTAGAGGGGGTGGGATGGAAAAGACTAAGGACTGATGGACTGTTGTGAACCCAGTCCTCCTAGAGGGGATAGGATGGAAAAGACCTTGGTTCAAATACTATTGTAAATCACGTCAAATACATTTTCTGTTATTGTTTGAGCTTGCCTGGGTTAATGGACCAATAGAAAAGTCCCAAACTGGCTAACCCTGCCCGTCTGGTACTCCAGGCAGACTAGAGCAAATGTTTCAAAGTATTTAAAAGATTTCAGACCGTACTTGCACCCAGGTCTGGACAGGACTAGGTAGGACTAGGTATGATCAAGTATGATGAATGACATTTCCATTTCCCACTTGCATATAATATATTGAACAAAAATATAAACGCAACATTCAACAATTTTACTGAGTTACAGTTCATTTAAGGAAATCAGTCAATTGCGTTATATTTTTGTTCAGTATGTGGGTGTGTACTGTATGCCTGTGGGTGTACTGTATGTCTGTGTGGGTGTGGCTGTGTATGCCTGTGTGGGTATGTACATGCGTGAGTGCGTGTGTGCTAAGGTGTGGAGAATCAGAGCTGGTGGTCAGTCCAGTTCAACTGTTCAGCAGTCTGAGGGCTTGTAGATAGAAACTGTCTCTGAGCCTGTTGGTATCAGACCTCATGCTCTGATACCGTCTGCCTGACGGTAAGGGAGAGAACAGCTCGTGGCTGGGGGGTGTCTGGGGTCCTTGATGGTGCTGCTGGCCTTCCTCAGGCACCGTTTCAAGTGGATGTCCTGGATGGGTGGGAGCACGGTCCCAGGGATGTCCTGGATGGGTGGGAGCACGGTCCCAGTGATGTCCTGGATGGGTGGGAGCACGGTCCCAGTGATGTCCTGGATGGGTGGGAGCACGGTCCCAGTGATGTCCTGGATGGGTGGGAGCACGGTCCCAGTGATGTCCTGGATGGGTGGGAGCACGGTCCCAGTGATGTCCTGGATGGGTGGGAGCACGGTCCCAGTGATGTCCTGGATGGGTGGGAGCACGGTCCCAGTGATGTCCTGGATGGGTGGGAGCACGGTCCCAGTGATGTCCTGGATGGGTGGGAGCACGGTCCCAGTGATGTCCTGGATGGGTGGGAGCACGGTCCCAGTGATGTCCTGGATGGGTGGGAGCACGGTCCCAGTGATGTCCTGGATGGGTGGGAGCACGGTCCCAGTGATGTCCTGGATGGGTGGGAGCACGGTCCCAGTGATGTCCTGGATGGGTGGGAGCACGGTCCCAGTGATGTCCTGGATGGGTGGGAGCACGGTCCCAGTGATGTCCTGGATGGGTGGGAGCACGGTCCCAGTGATGTCCTGGGCCGTCTTTATTTAGCAGTGTCTTCTAAGCATGTGGGTTGGAGACATAGGTAGGTGTATGACGCTTCAATAAATCATATCAACCAATCAATAATACACACTTGTGCATGTGTGAAATCGGACAAATATAATCACCCACCTAATTACATTATTACAAATAAACTAACATACTTCTGCTATCCCTGAGGCATATTCTTGATATTACTGCTTGTCATGGTAGGCCTCGTTGCTGCATTGTTACTTGTAATTTCCATACCTTCAGTTTTCCCACTAGGATTAACAATTTTATGCCAAAAATCAACTCCAGTTGGTCCCTTTATGCCAGCTGAGCTGAGTTTAGGCTGGCAATGTGCCAATAACAGTCAACAGAACTACATTGGGCTATTTCTGTGAAATACACTGGATACAACCACACACTGTACTATAATACACTGGATACAACCACACACTGCACTATAATACACTGGATACAACCACACACTGCACTTTAATACACTGGATACAACCACACACTGCACTATAATACACTGGATACAACCACACACTGCACTATAATACACTGGATACAACCACACACTGCACTATAATACACTGGATACAACCACACACTGCACTATAATACACTGGATACAACCACACACTGCACTATAATACACTGGATACAACCACACTATAATACACTGGATACAACCACACACTGCACTATAATACACTGGATACAACCACACACTGCACTATAATACACTGGATACAACCACACACTGCACTTTAATACACTGGATACAACCACACACTGCACTATAATACACTGGATACAACCACACACTGCACTATAATACACTGGATACAACCACACACTGCACTATAATACACTGGATACAACCACACACTGCACTATAATACACTGGATACAACCACACACTGCACTATAATACACTGGATACAACCACACTATAATACACTGGATACAACCACACACTGCACTATAATCAGTGTATATTGGTTAGGAGAAATAGTGCACTACTTTTGACCAAAATAATATGATGCCATTTGGGACACAGACCCTTACTGTTATTTGCATCTTTCTCAGTGGTTCAGCAGATGGAGAGTTCAGGAGGGTTAGGGTGAGGGTTGGGTGAGAGGTTAGGGTTAGGGTTAGGGTTAGGGTTAGGGTTAGGGTTAGGGTTAGGGTGAGGGTTAGGGTGAGGGTTGGGTGAGAGGTTAGGGTTAGGGTGAGGGTTAGGGTGAGGGTTAGGGTGAGGGTTGGGTGAGAGGTTAGGGTTAGGGTGAGGGTGAGGGTGAGGGTAAGGGTAAGGGTAAGGGTAAGGGTAAGGGTGAGGGTGAGGGTGAGGGTGAGGGTGAGGGTGAGGGTGAGGGTTAGGGTTAGGGTTAGGGTGAGGGTTAAGGTGAGGGTGAGGGTGAGGGTGAGGGTTAGGGTTAGGGTGAGGGTTAAGGTGAGGGTGAGGGTTAGGTAAGAGGAACGGAAGTTACAACTACTGATCAGATAGGATAGTAACATGTTATATTTGGAGCAAAGGTTACACTGAGTTATGAATGTGTGTGTGTGTTATTGCCTTTCTGTGTGTGTGTGTGTTCCCATTTAATTTGCTTGTTTATGTAAATGGCCACACCACAAGTGGAGCAAGAGGTTACATGAAAAAGAGGGAATCAGTCAAGTGAAGAAACTCTCTATCACAATGTTTGGCTAGCAGCATTGTGGTCAGATGGATGTCATAACAAAGCCCCCTCTGGGCCATCTCTGTCCTGTCTCAGTTAATCAAAGTGAGTTCAAACCAACAGCGTTATCATCACTGATCACTCCCCAAAACAATCAGTGGTCACTGTTGGCTGGACGGCCTCTTTCGTCTCCCCTCCCCTCCCCTCCCCTCTCTCCTCTCTCCTCCTCTCTCCCTCTCTCCTCTCCCCTCCCCTCTCTCCTCTCTCCCTCTCTCCCTCTCTCCCCCCTCCTCTCCCCATCTCCTCTCTCCTCTCACTTCCTCCCTCCCTCCCTCTCTCTCCCCCTCTCCTCTCCCCTCCTCTCTCCCCCTCTCCTCTCTCCCTCTCCCCTCTCCCCTCCTCTCTCCCTCTCCCCTCTCCCCTCTCCTCCCCACTGCCCTAAATTGGTCCCCCCCTGGCTTCACAGAATCTCTGACTGTTCTAGGAAGTTCTAGGAAGAGGGGCCCCAGACCTGGGTCAATTTAGGGGGTAGATGAGGGGGTCTAAAACGTGGGGTATTTATTTGAATGGCCATACAGAATAAACTCATTATCTGAGTCCCAAATGGCAACCTATTCACTATTTAGTGGCACCTATTTCCTATGGGCCCTGGTCAAAAGTAGTGCACACTATAGAGAACAGGGTAACATTTGGGACGCGACCATTCTGCAAGAGTTCTAACTGCTGAGCAAAGCAAAGCAGGGTCAAACCATTCCCGCCCACCCATGCCCCCGATCTTTCTTCAGTTATACAATGTTATAAGGCTTAATTAAGTGAACTCAGCTATGGAATTAGCATACGCTGCGCCAAATACTAATTGACAGATTGTAAAGGTCAAAAATGGGCGCTTGGCATGTCAACAAACCAGATTATAAATGGGGTGGTTAGGTTTGAGTATGAAGGTCAAAGATGGGCGCTTGGCATGTCAACAAACCAGATTATAAATGGGTGGATTGGTTTGAGTATAAAGGTCAAAAATGGGCGCTTGGCATATCAACAAACCATATTATAAATGGGTGGTTAGGTTTGAGTATGAAGGTCAAAGATGGGCGCTTGGCATGTCAACAAACCAGATTATAAATGGGTGGTTTGGTTTGAGTATAAAGGTCAAAAATGGGCGCTTGGCATATCAACAAACCATATTATAAATGGGTGGTTAGGTTTGAGTATGAAGTTCAAAGATGGGCGCTTGGCATGTCAACAAACCAGATTATAAATGGGTGGTTTGGTTTGAGTATGAAGTTCAAAGTTGGGCGCTTGGCATATCAACAAACCAGATTATAAATGGGTGGTTTGGTTTGAGTATAAAGGTCAAAAATGGGCGCTTGGCATATCAACAAACCAGATTATAAATGGTTAGGTTTGGTTTGAGTATGAAGTTCAAAGATGGGCGCTTGGCATGTCAACAAACCAGATTATAAATGGGTGGTTAGGTTTGAGTATGAAGGTCAAAGATGGGCGCTTGGCATGTCAACAAACCAGATTATAAATGGGTGGTTTGGTTTGAGTATGAAGGTCAAAGATGGGCGCTTGGCAGGTCAACAAACCAGATTATAAATGGGTGGTTAGGTTTGAGTATGAAGGTCAAAGATGGGCGCTTGGCATGTCAACAAACCAGATTATAAATGGGTGGTTAGGTTTGAGTATGAAGTTCAAAGATGGGCGCTTGGCAGGTCAACAAACCAGATTATAAATGGGTGGTTAGGTTTGAGTATGAAGGTCAAAGATGGGCGCTTGGCATGTCAACAAACCAGATTATAAATGGGTGGTTTGGTTTGAGTATGAAGTTCAAATATGGGCGCTTGGCATGTCAACAAACCAGATTATAAATGGGTGGTTAGGTTTGAGTATGAAGGTCAAAGATGGGCACTTGGCATGTCAACAAACCAGTTTATAAACGGGTGGTTAGGTTTGAGTATGAAGATCAAATTTGGGCGCTTGGCATGTCAACAAACCAGATTATAAATGGGTGGTTAGGTTTGAGTATGATGGTCAAAGATGGGCGCTTGGCAGGTCAACAAACCAGATTATAAATGGGTGGTTACGTTTGAGTATGAAGTTCAAAGATGGGCGCTTGGCAGGTCAACAAACCAGATTATAAAAGGGTGGTTTGGTTTGATTTGGAAGTTCAAAGATGGGCGCTTGGCATGTCAACAAACCAGATTATAAAAGGGTGGTTAGGTTTCAGTAAGAAGGTCAAAGGTGGGCGCATGGCATGTCAACAAACCAGTTTATAAATGGGTAGTTAGGTTTGAGTATGAAGATCAAATATGGGTGCTTGGCATGTCAACAAACCAGATTATAAATGGGTGGTTAGGTTTGAGTTTGAAGGTCAAAGATGGGCGCTTGGCAGGTCAACAAACCAGATTATAAATGGGTGGTTTAGTTTGAGTATGAAGTTCAAAGATGGGCGCTTGGCATGTCAACAAACCAGATTATAAATGGGTGGTTAGGTTTGAGTATGAAGGTCAAAGATGGGCGCTTGGCAGGTCAACAAACCAGATTATAAATGGTTAGGTTTGGTTTGAGTATGAAGCTCAAAGATGGGCGCTTGGCATGTCAACAAACCAGATTATAAATGGGTGGTTAGGTTTGAGTATGAAGGTCCAAGATGGGCGCTTGGCATGTCAACAAACCAGATTATAAATGGGTGGTTTGGTTTGAGTATGAAGGTCAAAGATGGGCGCTTGGCAGGTCAACAAACCAGATTATAAATGGGTGGTTAGGTTTGAGTATGAAGGTCAAAGATGGGCGCTTGGCATGTCAACAAACAAGATTATAAATGGGTGGTTTGGTTTGAGTATTAAGTTCAAAGATGGGCGCTTGGCATGTCAACAAACCAGATTATAAATGGGTGGTTAGGTTTGAGTATGAAGGTCAAAGATGGGCAATTGGCATGTCAACAAACCAGTTTATAAACGGGTGGTTAGGTTTGAGTATGAAGATCAAATATGGGCGCTTGGCATGTCAACAAACCAGATTATAAATGGGTGGTTTGGTTTGAGTATGATGGCAAAGATGGGCGCTTGGCAGGTCAACAAACCAGATTATAAATGGGTGGTTAGGTTTGAGTATGAAGTTCAAAGATGGGCGCTTGGCAGGTCAACAAACCAGATTATAAATGGGTGGTTAGGTTTGAGTATGAAAGTCAAAACTGGGCGCTTGGCATGTCAACAAACCAGATTATAAATGGGTAGTTAGGTTTGAGTATGAAAGCAAAGATGGGTGCTTGGCAGGTCAACACACCAGATTATAAATGGGTGGTTAGGTTTGAGTATGAAGGCAAAGATGGGCGCTTGGCAGGTCAACAAACCAGATTATAAATGGGTGGTTAGGTTTGAGTATGAAGGCAAAGATGGGCGCTTGGCAGGTCAACAAACCAGATTATAAATGGGTGGTTAAATTTGAGTATGAAGATCAAAGATGGGCGCTTGGCAGGTCAACAAACCACATTATAAATGGGTGGTTAGGTTTGAGTATGAAAGTCAAAACTGGGCGCTTGGCATGTCAACAAACCAGATTATAAATGGGTAGTTAGGTTTGAGTATGAAAGCAAAGATGGGTGCTTGGCAGGTCAACACACCAGATTATAAATGGGTGGTGTGATGTCACGAGAGGCTACACAGCTTTCAGCGGGATTGCTCAAGTAGTGCAAGGAGACAAGGTTCAAACAAAACAAGGATTTTATTATAGGTCTTGGGAAATTAACGAAAATATAACAAAATTCTGTTCTCTTGTGGCTCTTTAAGGGTTAACAGTTCAGGGATGTCTCTTCCACATCCAAAATCATAATTCTCACTCGCTCAGATAACTTTTTCCCCGGCCTTACTGTAGTCCACGTTGCAGCTAGTGGCCAACCCAGCAAAAAGTCCTTCCAAATGTCTCTCACGTATTTCCACAGGTGCATATATCCAAAGGTGAGTATTTCCCAAAGGTAAGTATCTCCAAATCCTTATATTCCTCATGGAAGTGGACGTGCAGCACTCTTGTCCTCCAGAGAGCCCAGGTTGGAGACTGTCTCTTCCCTTTCCAAACCTTCAGCTCATCAGCTCCTCATTTGTTTCAGCTGCGTGGGAAGATTGGCCATAGAGGGGTGGAGTTCCCGACCATACCAGCAGATGGAGCCATAGCTGTCTGGGTTTGCAGCCACCTCAGGGGGATGTAACGTCCCTCCAGGACACAGCCTCTCGTGACATCACACATCCCCTCCTCGGGACCGACGTCCTCGTCGCGGTAAAGGCAGCGAAGAAGGCATCACGCCGGGAGAGGGCGTCCGCATTGCCGTGGTGCTTGCCAGACTGCTCTCTCTTCAACTCCTCCAACTCTAGGACCAGGGACTCAGCCTCCTGTTGTCTCTCCTTGAGTTTCTTACTGAACGCATCAGCCTTGGTTTTAGCAGAGTTTAGCTTCTGTTGAGCAGCTTTCAGTTCCTTCTCTCTCTCTGCCTCCGCATTCTTCATCTTGTTCTCCAACACCTTGTACTTCTCCTCTGCCTTCTTCTGGACCTCCTTACTACTGCGCAGGGTCTCCTCACACTCCTCGATGGTCCTGCGCAGCCTCTCCAGCTCCTCCTGTTGCTTAGGGAAGGAGCTCTGTTGGAGTTTAGCCTGGAGGATATCTAACTCTTCTGTCTTCATGTCTAACTGTTGCTTTAACAAACGATACCTCTCAGCGGTCCCCTTCAGACCAGACAGTTCTTTGTCCAGATTCTGTAGCTCCGTCTCTGTGTCGGTCTGGGCACCTGCCATCCCTATCAGAGCCCGGGCGGGAGTGAGTAACTCGGAGGATTGCACCGGAGCCTTCCCAGGATGAGTCTTGCCTCTCCGTTTCCGAGGTACTCGGGTTATCCTCTCCTGAGACTCTCTCCAGAGTGGGTAAAAGGCTGGGCAGTCTCGTCCAATTAGGACAGGGACGGGGAGGGAATCAACCACCCCCGCCGTCGTGTGTATGGTTCCCCGTGTGCTGGTCATTGTAAGTTCAGTAATGGGGTATTCTCTGGTGTCCCCATGGACACAGGAAACTGGGAGGACTTTCCCCGGGGTCAGACACGTTGGGCACACCAAATCCTTACGCACCAGGGTGGCCCGGCTACCAGAATCCAGTAAGGCCTCCACATCATGGTGATTCACAGTTACCGGGCAGGTGGGGGGTCGATCTGGGCCGCCATCTACGACTCCCAAGAGCGAGGCAACACGGTGTGTGGGTGCTGAGCTGGAGGACTCCGCAGTGGGCATAGGTTCATCGGCTGGTTTCCCACACTGCCAGGAGATATGTCCCATCTCCCCACACCGGTAACACTGTCGAGTTTCCCCCTCCTGGTGTACTCTTCTTGGACCCGCCTGGTTTCTGGCTCCCCCTGGAGCCGGGATAAGTCCTGACGTGGCTGGGTTCGAGACCTTGGGGTCCTTTGGACGGGTTCTTCCCATTTGTGGTGGGGCCGCACTCCTGGGGTCTTTTCGGGAAGCATTCAGCATCTCCGCTGTGGCCTGGTACTTTTCCACAGCTTCCACGGTCAGATCAGCCGTGGTCAAGGCCTGTTGACTGATGAACCGTTTTGCCTCATAAGGCAGGGCGCGTAGGTAACGATCCACCACAACGGCCTCCACCACCGCCGCTGCTGTATTCCTCTGCGGATCCAGCCATTTCCTTGCGATTCGGACAAGTTCATGCATCTGCGCCCGAGGAGGTTGGTCTGGTTGGAAGGTCCAGCTGTGAAAGCGCTGGGCCATACCAAACTTTGTGAGTCCATATCTGCTGAGGATCTCAGACTTCAGGGCATCATAGTCAGTAACCTGGTCAGGGCCCAGGTCCCGGACAGCATTCAGCGATTCCCCGGTTAGGAAGGGGGCTAACAGACCAACCCACTGTTGCTTGGGCCAGGCTTCCCTAGTGGCCGTGGCCTCAAATGCATGCAGGTATGCCTCAATGTCATCGGTAGCTCCCATCTTAGATATAAAGTCACTTGCCTTTATTGGGCGGGTATTTTGGACCACCCTCTGTCTCTGCAACTGCAATTCCTCTGCCTTCAGAAGGTTGGCTTTCTTTTGCTCCTCCAAGAGAGCCACGTTTGCTTGCATCTGGGCTTGCTGGCCAGCAACAAGGGCTTTCAATATGTCCTCCATTTCAGTCGGGCGGGGAGCCTACGGCCAACTTGGAAAACTGGGTGATCAAACCTTCGGTATCCTCCTCTGACATGCACTATTAACGCTTGAGCGTGCCCGTATTCTCCACCATCTGTGACGTCACGAGAGGCTACACAGCTTTCAGCGGGATTGCTCAAGTAGTGCAAGGAGACAAGGTTCAAACAAAACAAGGATTTTATTATAGGTCTTGGGAAATTAACGAAAATATAACAAAATTCTGTTCTCTTGTGGCTCTTTAAGGGTTAACAGTTCAGGGATGTCTCTTCCACATCCAAAATCATAATTCTCACTCGCTCAGATAACTTTTCCCCGGCCTTACTGTAGTCCACGTTGCAGCTAGTGGCCAACCCAGCAAAAAGTCCTTCCAAATGTCTCTCACGTATTTCCACAGGTGCATATATCCAAAGGTGAGTATTTCCCAAAGGTAAGTATCTCCAAATCCTTATATTCCTCATGGAAGTGGACGTGCAGCACTCTTGTCCTCCAGAGAGCCCAGGTTGGAGACTGTCTCTTCCCTTTCCAAACCTTCAGCTCATCAGCTCCTCATTTGTTTCAGCTGCGTGGGAAGATTGGCCATAGAGGGGTGGAGTTCCCGACCATACCAGCAGATGGAGCCATAGCTGTCTGGGTTTGCAGCCACCTCAGGGGGATGTAACGTCCCTCCAGGACACAGCCTCTCGTGACATCACAGTGGTTAGGTTTGAGTATGAAGGCAAAGATGGGTGCTTGGCAGGTCAACAAACCAGATTATAAATGGGTGGTTAGGTTTGAGTGTGAAGGCAAAGATGGGCGCTTGGCAGGTCAACAAACCAGATTATAAATGGGTGGTTAAATTTGAGTATGAAGATCAAAGATGGGCGCTTGGCAGGTCAACAAACCACATTATAAATGGGTGGTTAGGGTTTGAGTATGAAGGTCAAAGAAGGGGCGCATGGCATGTCAACAAACCAGTTTATAAATGGGTAGTTAAGTTTGAGTATGAAGATCAAATATGTCTGGTTGGCATGTAAACAAACCAGATTATAAATAGGTGGTTAGGTTTGAGAATGAAGGTCAAAGATGGGTGCTTGGCAGGTCAACAACCAGATTATAAATGGGTGGTTAGGTTTGAGTATGAAGTTCAAAGATGGCGCTTGGCATGTCAACAAACCAGATTATAAATGGGTGGTTAGGGTTGAGTATGAAGGTCAAAGATGGGCACTCTGCATGTCAACAAACCAGATTATAAATGGGTGGTTAGGTTTGAGTATGAAGGTCAAAACTGGGCGCTTGGCATGTCAACAAAACAGATTATAAACGGGTGGTTTGGTTTGAGTATGAAGTTCAAAAATGGGCGCTTGGCATGTCAACAATCCAGATTATAAATGGTTGGTTAGGTTTGAGTATGAAGGCAAAGATGGGCGCTTTGGCAGGTCAACAAACCAGATTATAAATGGGTGGTTAGGTTTGAGTATGAAGTTCAAAGATGGGCGCTTGGCAGGTCAACAAACCAGATTATAAATGGGTGGTTAGGTTTGAGTATGAAGGTCAAAGATGGGCAATTGGCATGTCAACAAACCAGTTTATAAACGGGTGGTTAGGTTTGAGTATGAAGATCAAATATGGGCGCTTGGCATGTCAACAAACCAGATTATAAATGGGTGGTTTGGTTTGAGTATGATGGCAAAGATGGGCGCTTGGCAGGTCAACAAACCAGATTATAAATGGGTGGTTAGGTTTGAGTATGAAGTTCAAAGATGGGCGCTTGGCAGGTCAACAAACCAGATTATAAATGGGTGGTTAGGTTTGAGTATGAAAGTCAAAACTGGGCGCTTGGCATGTCAACAAACCAGATTATAAATGGGTAGTTAGGTTTGAGTATGAAAGCAAAGATGGGTGCTTGGCAGGTCAACACACCAGATTATAAATGGGTGGTTAGGTTTGAGTATGAAGGCAAAGATGGGCGCTTGGCAGGTCAACAAACCAGATTATAAATGGGTGGTTAGGTTTGAGTATGAAGGCAAAGATGGGCGCTTGGCAGGTCAACAAACCAGATTATAAATGGGTGGTTAAATTTGAGTATGAAGATCAAAGATGGGCGCTTGGCAGGTCAACAAACCACATTATAAATGGGTGGTTAGGTTTGAGTATGAAAGTCAAAACTGGGCGCTTGGCATGTCAACAAACCAGATTATAAATGGGTAGTTAGGTTTGAGTATGAAAGCAAAGATGGGTGCTTGGCAGGTCAACACACCAGATTATAAATGGGTGGTTAGGTTTGAGTATGAAGGCAAAGATGGGTGCTTGGCAGGTCAACAAACCAGATTATAAATGGGTGGTTAGGTTTGAGTATGAAGGCAAAGATGGGCGCTTGGCAGGTCAACAAACCAGATTATAAATGGGTGGTTAAATTTGAGTATGAAGATCAAAGATGGGCGCTTGGCAGGTCAACAAACCACATTATAAATGGGTGGTTAGGGTTTGAGTATGAAGGTCAAAGAAGGGCGCATGGCATGTCAACAAACCAGTTTATAAATGGGTAGTTAAGTTTGAGTATGAAGATCAAATATGTCTGGTTGGCATGTAAACAAACCAGATTATAAATGGGTGGTTAGGTTTGAGAATGAAGGTCAAAGATGGGTGCTTGGCAGGTCAACAACCAGATTATAAATGGGTGGTTAGGTTTGAGTATGAAGTTCAAAGATGGCGCTTGGCATGTCAACAAACCAGATTATAAATGGGTGGTTAGGGTTGAGTATGAAGGTCAAAGATGGGCACTCTGCATGTCAACAAACCAGATTATAAATGGGTGGTTAGGTTTGAGTATGAAGGTCAAAACTGGGCGCTTGGCATGTCAACAAAACAGATTATAAACGGGTGGTTTGGTTTGAGTATGAAGTTCAAAAATGGGCGCTTGGCATGTCAACAATCCAGATTATAAATGGTTGCTTAGGTTTGAGTATGAAGGCAAAGATGGGCGCTTGGCAGGTCAACAAACCAGATTATAAATGGGTGGTTAAATTTGAGTATGAAGATCAAAGATGGGCACTTGGCAGGTCAACAAATCAGATTATAAATGGGTGGTTAGGGTTTGAGTATGAAGGTCAAAAATGGGCGCATGGCATGTCACCAAACCAGTTTTTAAATGGGTAGTTAGGTTTGAGTATGAAGCTCAAATATGGTTGGTTGGCATGTGAACAAACCAGATTATAAATGGGTGGTTAGGTTTGAGTATGAAGTTCAAAGATGGCGCTTGGCATGTCAACAAACCAGATTATAAATGGGTGGTTTGGTTTGAGTATGAAGGTCAAAACTGGGCGCTTGGCATGTCAACAAACCAGATTATAAATGGGTGGTTAGGTTTGCGTATGAAGGTCAAAACTGGGCGCTTGGCATGTCAACAAAACAGATTATAAACGGGTGGTTTGGTTTGAGTATGAAGTTCAAAGATGGGCGTTTGGCATGTCAACAATCCAGATTATAAATGGGTGGTTAGGTTTGAGTATGAAGGCAAAGATGGGCGCTTGGCAGGTCAACAAACCAGATTATAAATGGGTGGTTAAATTTGAGTATGAAGATCAAAGATGGGCACTTGGCAGGTCAACAAATCAGATTATAAATGGGTGGTTAGGTTTGAGTATGAAGTTCAAAAATGGGCGCATGGCATGTCACCAAACCAGTTTATAAATGGGTAGTTAGGTTTGAGTATGAAGCTCAAATATGGGTGGTTGGCATGTGAACAAACCAGATTATAAATGGGTGGTTAGGTTTAAGTATGAAGGTCAAAGATGGGCGCTTGGCAGGTCAACAAACCAGATTATAAATGGGTGGTTTGGTTTGAGTATGAAGGTCAAAACTGGGCGCTTGGCATGTCAACAAACCAGATTATAAATGGGTGGTTAGGTTTGAGTATGAAGGTCAAAACTGGGCGCTTGGCATGTCAACAAAACAGATTATAAACGGGTGGTTTGGTTTGAGTATGAAGTTCAAAGATGGGCGCTTGGCATGTCAACAATCCAGATTATAAATGGGTGGTTAGGTTTGAGTATGAAGGCAAAGATGGGCGCTTGGCATGTCAACAAACCAGATTATAAATGGGTGGTTAAATTTGAGTATGAAGATCAAAGATGGGCACTTGGCAGGTCAACAAATCAGATTATAAATGGGTGGTTAGGGTTTGAGTATGAAGGTCAAAAATGGGCGCATGGCATGTCACCAAACCAGTTTATAAATGGGTAGTTAGGTTTGAGTATGAAGCTCAAATATGGGTGGTTGGCATGTGAACAAACCAGATTATAAATGGGTGGTTAGGTTTAAGTATGAAGGTCAAAGATGGGCGCTTGGCAGGTCAACAAACCAGATTATAAATGGGTGGTTAGGTTTGAGTATGAAGTTCAAAGATGGGCGCTTGGGATGTCAACAAACCAGATTATAAATGGTTGGTTAGGTTTGAGTATGAACGTCAAAGATGGGCGCTTGGCATGTCAACAAACCAGATTATAAATGGGTGGTTAGGTTTGAGTATGAAGGTCAAAAATGGGCGCTTGGCATGTCAACAAACCAGATTATAAATGTTTGGTTTTGTTTGAGTATGAAGTTCAAAGATGGGCGCTTGGCATGTCAACAAACCAGATTATAAATGGGTGGTTTGGTTTGAGTATGAAGTTCAAAGATGGGCGCTTGACATGTCAACAAACCAGATTATAAATGGGTGGTTAGGTTTGAGTATGAATGTCAAAGATGGGCGCTTGGCATGTCAACAAACCAGTTTATAAACGGGTGGTTAGGTTTGAGTATGAAGATCAAATATAGGCGCTTGGTATGTCAACAAACCAGATTATAAATGGGTGGTTAGGTTTGAGTATGATGGCAAAGATGGGCGCTTGGCAGGTCAACAAACCAGATTATAAATGGGTGGTTAGGTTTGAGTATGAAGTTCAAAGATGGGCGCTTGGCAGGTCAACAAACCAGATTATAAATGGGTGGTTTGGTTTGAGTAGGAAGGTCAAAGATGGGCACTTGGCATGTCAACAAACCAGATTATAAATGGGTGGTTAGGTTTGAGTATGAAGATCAAAGATGGGCGCTTGGCAGGTCAACAAACCAGATTATAAATGGGTGGTTAGGTTTGAGTATGAAGTTCAAAGATGGGCGCTTGGCATGTCAACAAACCAGATTATAAATGGGTGGTTAGGTTTGAGTATGAAGGTCAAAACTGGGCTCTTGGCATGTCAACAAACCAGATTATAAACGGGTGGTTTGGTTTGAGTATGAAGTTCAAAGATGGGCGCTTGGCAGGTCAACAAACCACATTATAAATGGGTGGTTAGGGTTTGAGTATGAAGGTCAAAGAAGGGCGCATGGCATGTCAACAAACCAGATTATAAATGGGTGGTTTGGTTTGAGTACGAAGTTCAAAGATGGGCGCTTGGCATGTCAACAAACCAGATTATAAATGGGTGGTTTGGTTTGAGTATGAAGGCAAAGTTGGGCGCTTGGCAGGTCAACAAACCAGATTATAAATGGGTGGTTAGGTTTGAGTATGAAGGCAAAGATGGGCGCTTGGCAGGTCAACAAACCAGATTATAAATGGGTGGTTAAATTTGAGTATGAAGTTTAAAGATGGGCGCTTGGCAGGTCAACAAACCACATTATAAATGGGTGGTTAGGGTTTGAGTATGAAGGTCAAAGAAGGGCGCATGGCATGTCAACAAACCAGATTATAAATGGGTGGTTTGGTTTGAGTATGAAGATCATAGATGGGCACTTGGTAAAATGTAAATGTAAATGTAACAAACCACATTATAAATGGGTGGTTAGGGTTTGAGTATGAAGGTCAAAGAAGGGCGCATGGCATGTCAACAAACCAGATTATAAATGGGTGGTTCAATTTGAGTATGAAGATCATAGATGGGCACTTGGTAAAATGTAAATGTAAATGTAACAATCCAGATTATAAATGGGTGGTTAGGTTTGAGTATGAAGGCAAAGATGGGCTCTTGGCAGGTCAACAAACCAGATTATAAATGGGTGGTTAGGTTTGAGTATGAAGGCAAAGATGGGCGCTTGGCAGGTCAACAAACCAGATTATAAATGGGTGGTTAAATTTGAGTATGAAGTTTAAAGATGGGCGCTTGGCAGGTCAACAAACCACATTATAAATGGGTGGTTAGGGTTTGAGTATGAAGGTCAAAGAAGGGCGCATGGCATGTCAACAAACCAGATTATAAATGGGTGGTTTGGTTTGAGTACGAAGTTCAAAGATGGGCGCTTGGCATGTCAACAAACCAGATTATAAATGGGTGGTTTGGTTTGAGTATGAAGGCAAAGTTGGGCGCTTGGCAGGTCAACAAACCAGATTATAAATGGGTGGTTCAATTTGAGTATGAAGATCATAGATGGGCACTTGGCAGGTCAACAAACCAGATTATAAATGGGTGGTTAGGGTTTGAGTATGAAAATCAAAGATGGGCACATGGCATGTTACCAAACCAGTTTATAAATTGGTAGTTAGGATGAAGATCAAATATGGGTGGTTGGCATGTGAACAAACCAGATTATAAATGGGTGGTTAGGTTTGAGTATGAAGGTCAAAGATGGGCGCTTGGCAGGTCAACAAACCAGATTATAAATGGGTGGTTGGTTTGAGTATGAAGTTCAAAGATGGGCGCTTGGCATGTCAACAAACCAGATTATAAATGGATGGTTAGGTTTGAGTGTGAAGTTCAAAGATGGGCGCTTGGCATGTCAACAAACCAGATTATAAATGGGTGGTTACATTTGAGTATGAAGGTCAAAGATGGGCGCTTGGCATGTCAACAAACCAGATTATAAATGGGTGGTTAGGTTTGAGTATGAAGGTCAAAAATGGGCGCTTGGCATGTCAACAAACCAGATTATAAATGGGTGGTTAGGTTTGAGTATGAAGGTCAAAGATGGGCACTTGGCATGTCAACAAACCAGTTTATAAACGGGTGGTTAGGTTTGAGTATGAAGTTCAAAGATGGGCGCTTGGCAGGTCAAAAAAACAGATTATAAATGGGTGGTTAGGTTTGGCATGTCAACAAACTGTCCTCCAGGACAAAACGAGAGCTATAGTTTGTATTTGGTGATTGCTGAGGCAAGAGACAATGAAGAGATTTTAAAAAGTCAACTTTTAATACTACCAGAGATAGGTGAACAACGGGTGAAAAATTTACATATTTTTTTGCAATTATTTTTTTCAGATTTTTTTTGTAAAATTCACAGTTTCAGTGATTCATAAAATAAAACTGGCACAGCTACTCTGATTTAAGAACATTCAGTGGGGTTAAAAATACAATAAAAAGAGATGCACAACAATGAACTGTTCAAAGTAAAAACAACATATGTAAGGTCCTTGAATCCAGAGCTCCATGGTGATGTGACAGATTGGTGTATTTCCCGAGCTCCATGGTGATGTGACAGATTGGTGTATTTCCCGAGCTCCATGGTGATGTGACAGATTGGTGTATTTCCAGAACAGATGAGGAAAGACAACTCAACCCATAGGAGAAGAAGTGACAGTCATTATAAGGTTTTGGGATTCACCCTACAGTGGGTATGTTATAGCCTGGGTACCAGACCTGTTCGGGCTATTCTTCCACTCCTTGTCATATGCCAATGTTTGTAGCACAAACAGGTTGGGTATCCACGCTAGGTATGGCGGTGTTTGGTGGTGACAATGAGCTCAGGAGTATGGACACCTAGCTACCTGTATTTAGCTTGTCAATGCACCTCACTGGCCCCCATCAAACAGGTGAAACATACCTACCACTGCTCTGTGGCAAAATGCCGCTATTGTGACCATTCTATTTCCTACATAGTGCATTACTTTAGACTACGGCCCATAGGGTTCTGCTCAAAAGTAGTGCACTTGGTCTAAAGTAGTGCACTACATTTGGAATAGGGTGCCATTTGGGACACATTCTTAATGTCTGTGGTTGTGGTGATAGCTAAACTTGACCTCTGACCTCTGGCTTTTCCACTTGGCTTCTGTGCCAGCTGTGTGCCAGCCATGTTGGTGCCAGCCATGTTGATGCCAGCCATGTTGGTGCCAGACAAGTTGATGCCAGACATGTTGGTGCCAGCCATGTTGATGCCAGCCGTGTTGGTGCCAGCCGTGTTGGTGCCAGCCGTGTAGATGCCAGCCATGTTGGTGCCAGCCATGTTGATGCCAGCCGTGTTGGTGCCAGCCGTGTTGGTGCCAGCCATGTTGGTGCCAGCCATGTTGGTGCCAGCCATGTTGATGCCAGCCATGTTGGTGCCAGCCATGTTGGTGCCAGCCATGTTGATACCAGCCATGTTGATGCCAGCCGTGTTGGTGCCAGCCGTGTTGGTGCCAGCCATGTTGATGCCAGCCGTGTTGGTGCCAGCCATGTTGATGCCAGCCATGTTGGTGCCAGCCGTGTTGATGCCAGCCGTGTTGGTGCCAACCATGTTGGTGCCAGCCATGTTGATGCCAGCCATGTTGATGCCAGCCATGTTGATACCAGCCATGTTGATACCAGCCATGTTGATGCCAGCCGTGTTGGTGCCAGCCGTGTTGGTGCCAGCCATGTTGATGCCAGCCATGTTGATGCCAGCCATGTTGGTGCCAGCCATGTTGATGCCAGCTGTGTTGGTGCCAGCCGTGTTGATGCCAGCCGTGTTGGTGCCAACCATGTTGGTGCCAGCCATGTTGATGCCAGCCATGTTGATGCCAGTCATGTTGATGCCAGCCATGTTGGTGCCAGCCATGTTGATGCCAGCCATGTTGATGCCAGCCATGTTGGTGCCAGCCATGTTGATGCCAGCCATGTTGGTGCCAGCCATGTGCCAGCAAAGCCATACAGTATATTAAGGTGCTAACTTGGTGTCCGTTCTAAAAGTTGGCCCAACTCTCTAAATATATGTCTCTGTGTGCCAGCTATGTTGGTGCCAACCATGTTGGTGCCAGCCATGTTGGTGCCAGCCATGTTGGTGCCAGCCATGTTGGTGCCTGCCGTCTACTGGGAGGGGAAGCAATACAAATATATCTTCAGTGATCCCTTCAATATGAACACCAATGTAAAACCACATATTCAAACAAAATAGACAACAACACTATGAGCGTGTTTATGTGACATCAGTGATCCTACAGCTTTTTACCTCCTACAAAAACAGCTCATTGTTCTACTTCTCTATCTTATCCACGTTGTTGTTGTTGTTGTTGTTGTTGTTGTTGTTGTTGTTGTTGTTGTTGTTGAGGCTGCCGTTGAGCCCATTCTCCTTCCTCAGCGCTCGGGGGATGATCTTCTTCTGCACAAATAGTCTCTGGAGGAACTTGTCCGAGAGACTCAGAGGGAAAAAACTATAGATGAAGTACATGAGGCCCACGCCGGGCCCAGCGTAGTACCGGACCAGGGGCTGGGGGGAGAGCAGCGCCTCACTGATGGTGTTGATGACTGGTGACAGGTCCTCGTTAGCCGACTGGGCGAAGCGCTGGAAGAGGTCCTTGGTCTCATGGGTGTAGTCCTCCCCGTACTCCTCCAGCAGGCCTGCGGACAGGTTGTGGATCAGGGTCTTGTACTGACTCTCCCAGTACTCCTGGTTACTGGACTGACCTGGGATCAGGATATATAGAGGGTTGAGTTAGCATTGAGTTACCCTTACACCATATGTTCTCTATCTTAACCCAGTACTCCTGGTTACTGGACTGACCTGGGATCAGGATATATAGAGGGTTGAGTTAGCATTGAGTTTCCCTTACACCATATGTTCTCTATCTTAACCCAGTACTCCTGGTTACTGGACTGACCTGGGATCAGGATATATAGAGGGTTGAGTTAGCATTGAGTTTCCCTTACACCATATGTTCTCTATCTTAACCCAGTTTCCACTCCTCTAGTCCCATCCCATCTATCATCTCTCTGGTGGTTCCACTCCTCTAGTCCCATCCCATCTATCATCTCTCTGGTGGTTCCACTCCTTTAGTCCC
Source organism: Coregonus clupeaformis (assembly GCF_020615455.1). Taxonomy (NCBI): domain Eukaryota; kingdom Metazoa; phylum Chordata; class Actinopteri; order Salmoniformes; family Salmonidae; genus Coregonus; species Coregonus clupeaformis. The sequence continues at coordinate 142,800 of NW_025534431.1, forward strand.
ATCCCATCTATCATCTCTCTCCACTCCTCTAGTCCCATCCCATCTATCATCTCTCTGGTGGTTCCACTCCTCTAGTCCCATCCCATCTATCATCTCTCTGGTGGTTCCACTCCTCTAGTCCCATCCCATCTATCATCTCTCTGGTGGTTCCACTCCTCTAGTCCCCATCCCATCTATCATCTCTCTGATGGTTCTACTCCTCTAGTCCGCATCCCATCTATCATCTCTCTGGTGGTTCCACTCCTCTAGTCCCATCCCATCTATCATCTCTCTGGTGGTTCCACTCCTCTAGTCCCATCCCATCTATCATCTCTCTGGTGGTTCCACTCCTCTAGTCCCATCCCATCTATCATCTCTCTGGTGGTTCCACTCCTCTAGTCCCATCCCATCTATCATCTCTCTGATGGTTCCACTCCTCTAGTCCGCATCCCATCTATCATCTCTCTACACTCTGTCACAACACCCTTTGTTAGTCTGTACTCCTAAGATCACCTTCCACTACAGAGAGACAGCCAAAGGTACAAAGGAAGATACATTTTTGTAGATACTGTAGAGGGCTTGGTGGTGAGCGAGAGGGAAGGTGGACATGGCCTGTTTTGAACTCTGGGGTAGTAAGAGGGCTTGGTGGTGAGCGAGAGGGAAGGTGGACATGGCCTGTTTTGAACTCTGGGGTAGTAAGAGGGCTTGGTGGTGAGCGAGAGGGAAGGTGGACATGGCCTGTTTTGAACTCTGGGGTAGTAAGAGGGCTTGGTGGTGAGCGAGAGGGAAGGTGGACATGGCCTGTTTTGAACTCTGGGGTAGTAAGAGGGCTTGGTGGTGAGCGAGAGGGAAGGTGGACATGGCCTGTTTTGAACTCTGGGGTAGTAAGAGGGCTTGGTGGTGAGCGAGAGGGAAGGTGGACATGGCCTGTTTTGAACTCTGGGGTAGTAAGAGGGCTTGGTGGTGAGCGAGAGGGAAGGTGGACATGGCCTGTTTTGAACTCTGGGGTAGTAAGAGGGCTTGGTGGTGAGCGAGAGGAAGGTGGACATGGCCTGTTTTGAACTCTGGGGTAGTAAGAGGGCTTGGTGGTGAGCGAGAGGGAAGGTGGACATGGCCTGTTTTGAACTCTGGGGTAGTAAGAGGGCTTGGTGGTGAGCGAGAGGGAAGGTGGACATGGCCTGTTTTGAACTCTGGGGTAGTAAGAGGGCTTGGTGGTGAGCGAGAGGGAAGGTGGACATGGCCTGTTTTGAACTCTGGGGTAGTAAGAGGGCTTGGTGGTGAACGAGAGGGAAGGTGGACATGGCCTGTTTTGAACTCTGGGGTAGTAAGAGGGCTTGGTGGTGAGCGAGAGGAAGGTGGACATGGCCTGTTTTGAACTCTGGGGGTAGTAAGAGGGCTTGGTGGTGAGCGAGCGGGAAGGTGGACATGGCCTGTTTTGAACTCTGGGGTAGTAAGAGGGCTTGGTGGTGAGCGAGCGGGAAGGTGGACCTGGTTGCATTGTGTCGGATGTGACAACTTTAGCATATACCCCTGCCCTGAGCATGCCCCCATTCTCATCGACGGGGCTGTAGTGGAACAGGTTCGAGAGCTTCAAGTTCCTTGGTGTCCACATCACCAACAAACTATCATGGTCCAAACATACCAAGACAGTCGTGAAGAGGGCACGACAAAGCCTATTCCCCCTCAGGAGACTGAAAAGATTTGGCATGGGTTCTCAGATCCTCAAAAAGTTCTACAGCTGCACCATCGAGAGCATCCTTACTGGTTGCATCACCGCCTGGTATGGCAACTGCTCAGCCTCCGATCGCAAGGCACTACAGAGGGTAGTGCGTACGGCCCAGTATATCACTGGGGCCAAGCTTCCTGCCATCCAGGACCTCTATACCAGGCGGTGTCAGAGGAAGGCCCTAAGAATTGTCAAAGACACCAGCCACCCTAGTCATAGACTGTTCTCTCTGCTACCGCACGGCAAGCGGTACCGGAGCACCAAGTCTAGGTCCAAAAGGCTTCTTAACAGCTTCTACCCCCAAGCCATAAGACTCCTGAACAGCTAATCATGGCTACCCAGACTATTTGCATTGCCATTCCACCCCACCCCTTTTTACGCTGCTGCTACTCTGTTTATTATTTATGCATAGTCACTTTAACTCTACCCACATGTACATATTACTTCAACTACCTCAACTAACCGGTGCCCCCGCACATTACATTTACATTTTAGTCATTTAGCAGACGCTCTTATCCAGGAGCAAGTAGGGTTAAGTGCCTTGCTCAAGGGCACATCGACAGATTTGGGGATTAGAACCAGCGACCTTTCGGTTACTGGCACAACGCTCTTAACCACTAAGCTACCTGCCGCCCCAAAGATCTGTACCAGTACCCCCTGTATATAGCCTCCCTACTGTTAATTTATTTTACTGCTGCTCTTTAATTATTTGCTATTTTTTATTTTTTACTTATCCATTTTTTACTTAACCCTTTAAAAAAAAAAAAGTAAACTGCATTGTTGGTTAAGGGCTTGTAAGTAAGCATTTCACTGTAAGGTCTACACCTGTTGTATTCGGCGCATGTGGCAAATAACATTTTATTTTATTTGACCCCCATTCATGTCCACTGTGTGTTACACCCAAACGCTTCCTCCTGCTCCCCAGGTTCCCCTCCCCTATCTAGTATGAGGAGGGAAGAATGGTGGATGCCATAAGCCTAACCCCAGACCCCTATCCCTGACCTCTGACCTCTGACCTCTAACCTTTAACCCTCACCTGTCTTGTATGAGGATGGCAGTATGGTGGACACTTTGACCCCCCAGGGTTCCAGCTGTAACCCTAACCTTAACCCCTAACCTCTGACCTCTAACCTTTAACCCTCACCTGTCTTGTATGAGGATGGCAGTATGGTGGACACTTTGACCCCCCAGGGTTCCAGCTGTAACCCTAACCTTAACCCCTAACCTCTGACCTCTAACCTTTAACCCTCACCTGTCTTGTATGAAGATGACAGTATGGTGGACACGTTGACCGCCCAGGGTTCCAGCTGTAACCCTAACCTTAACCCCTAACCTCTGACCTCTAACCTTTAACCCTCACCTGTCTTGTATGAGGATGGCAGTATGGTGGACACTTTCACCCCCCAGGGTTCCAGTTCGTGGCGGAGTGTGTTGATGAACAGGTTGAGAGCTGCCTTGGAGGCGCCGTACGCTGCTAGACAGGGGAACGGCTGCTCTCCTGGAGGGACACACAGAGAGAGAGAGACACCACAACGTCAGTATACAGTATTATAGGAGATCTAATGAGATCTTTGTTTCAGAGGGCTGAAGGGACTGGGCCGTAACTTTCCCCACTACTGTTTATCCTTTTTACACGTGTTAAATATTTCCTCTAGTCATATCTAGTTCTATTATCTTCATTGTATTGCTAGAATGTAACTTCCGCACTTTGCCCTTCGATTAATGTAATTAAGACATGTCAGTAAAGATAAGAAAAGAACACTGGTTCTTCCATATTAAAAGACGTCGGTAAAGATACAAAAAAAATAACCCTTTATTTAACCAGGTAAATGGACTGAGAACACGTTCTCATTTACAGCAACGACCCGGGGAATGGTTACAGGGGAGAGGACGGGGGATGAATGAGCCAATTGGAAGCTGGGAATGATTAGGTGGCCACGATGGTAAGAGGGGCCAGATTGGGAATTTAGTCAGGACAGCGAGGTTAACAGCCCTACTCTTAAAATAAATGTTTTGATAAAGGAACCTTTATCTTGGCAAGAACCTCAAAAACCACAAACCAAAGACACCGGCTGAATCTTTAGTGACCACAGAGAGTCACCCGTTTAACTTCCCATCCGAAAGACGGCACCCTACACAGGGCAATGTCCCCAATCACTGCCCTGGGGCATTGGGATATTTTACACCAGAAGAAAGAGTGACTCCTACTGGCCCTCCAACACCACTTCCAGCAGCATCTGGTCTCCCATCCAGGGACCAACCCAGCTTAGTTTCAGAGGCAAGCCAGCAGTGGGATGCAGGGTGGTATTCTGCTGGCCAGCTTGACACTGGTTCTTCCATATTAAAATATGTGTCAGTTCTTCCTTCAGGCTATGAGAGATATGTTTATACAACATCATGTCGCTGCTGTCAGCCCATAAACTCTCCTGACCTGTCTGAGACCCCTGATGGCACCCTATTCCCTATGTAGTGCACTACTTTTGACCAGATAGGCCCCTGTACAAAAGTAGTGCACTATATAAGGGAATAGGGTGCCATTTGGGATGCAGACTATGTAGCAACACCACAACAATGTTCCGCTCTACTCCAGACGGCGGGAGACAGGAAATGCTAAAGGGCGTGTTAGGAACACAATGCTACACAGTATGAAAAAATGTATGCACTCGCTAACTGTAAGTCGCTCTGGGATGAGAGCGTCTGCTAAAATGACTAAAATGTAATTGCAGATCGAGACTGTTTCTACGTTTGTGGTTTCCCTCTGGGCCTCGTGGAGAGAAATGCTTTAGTGTTAAGAGGAGCGTTCCCTGTGACTCAACGACTGACAGGATGGCAGTGAAAAGGCTGAAATAGGGCCACCTTCCAAACGCCATCCTATTCCCTACTTAGTACACTCGGGTCAAAAGTAGTGCACTGTAGAGGGAACAGGGTACCATTTGGGATATCCCTTAGGACAATAGGCCCCACCTGTATCTGTGTGAAGTGGGCCTCATCCGGCTCTATGCATCCAGCCTGAGCCTGACAGCTTGACTAGTATAAACAATGTGTTCCGTCTGGATGTGTCTCTGTAACGCTAGGTGAAGCATGTCGTATTGCCTGCGTTCACAGCACAGGGGGGGAAGATGAAGTCACAGAGCAATATGAAGCAGCCTGAAATCATGTGCAGATGATGGCTCTTTCATGTTTCTGCTGTTGTGTTGTTGTACAGCGTCTGAAATCCTTCAATGTATCAAAATGCACCTTCCATAGTAGTTTGCTTCATCCAAATGTTACATGAGAAATCATTTCAAAAATAGCTCCACCAAACTGGGTGCTTTATGGGGTTTCCACTGAGAGTCAGTGGTTGCTATAGGGATGATAGTATTGAGACAGCTCTGATTGGTTGCTATAGGGATGATAGTATTGAGACAGCTCTGATTGGTTGCTGTAGGGATGATAGTATTTAAACAGCTCTGATTGGTTGCTGTAGGGATGATAGTATTGAGACTGCTCTGATTGGTTGCTATATGGGCGCCGAGTGGCGCAGTGGTCTAAGGCACTGCATCGCAGTGCTAGCTGTGCCACTAGAGATCCTGGTTCAAATCCAGGCTCTGTCGTAGCCGGCCGCGACCGGGAGACCCATTGGGCGGCGCACAATTGGCCCAGGGTGGTTGAGGGAATGGCCGGCAGGGATGTAGCTCAGTTGGTAGAGCATGGCGTTTGCAACGCCAGGGTTGTGGGTTTGATTCCCACGGGCAGCCAGTATGAAAAAATATTTTAAAAAATAAAATAATGTATGTACTCACTAACTGTAAGTCGCTCTGGATAAGAGCGTCTGCTAAATGACTAAAATGATAGTATTGAGACTGCTCTGATTGGTTGCTGTAAGGATGATAGTATTTAGACAGCTCTGATTGGTTGCTGTAGGGATGATAGTATTTAGACAGCTCTGATTGGTTGCTATAGGGATGATAGTATTGAGACTGCTCTGATTGGTTGCTGTAGGGATGATAGTATTGAGACTGCTCTGATTGGTTGCTATAGGGATGATAGTATTGAGACTGCTCTGATTGGTTGCTATAGGGATGATAGTATTGAGACTGCTCTGATTGGTTGCTATAGGATGATAGTATTGAGACAGCTCTGATTGGTTGCTATAGGGATGATAGTATTGAGACAGCACTGATTGGTTGCTATAGGGATGATAGTATTGAGACAGCTCTGATTGGTTGCTATAGGGATGATAGTATAGAGACAGCTCTGATTGGTTGCTGTAGGGATGATAGTATTGAGACAGCTCTGATTGGTTGCTATAGGGATGATAGTATTGAGACAGCTCTGATTGGTTGCTGTAGGGATGATAGTATTGAGACAGCTCTGATTGGTTGCTTTAGGGATGATAGTATTGAGACAGCTCTGATTGGTTGCTATTGGGATGATAGTATTTAGACAGCTCTGATTGCTGGCATCACAGGACTTTTTGGGTGATGTCATGTAGCAGTTGGGTTGGGAAATGTTTTGATAAAGGAACCTTTATCTTGGCAAGATCCTCAAAAACCACAAACCAAAGGCACTTTGCTGAATTCCAAATGGCACCCTATTCCCTAAACAGTGCACTACTTTTGACCAGAGCCCTATGGAGGGAATAGGGTGTAGGGCAGGGTTCTCCAACCCTGTTCCTGGCGAGCTACCATCCTGTAGGTTTTCGTTTCAACCCCAGTTGTAACTGACCTGATTCAGCTTCTTAACCAGCTAATTATTAGAATCAGGTGCTCTAGATTAGGGTTGGAACGAAACCCTGCAGGACAGTATCTCTCCAGGGATAAGGCTGCCATTTAGGACTAATAGACTGACATGCAGAATGTTATGTACTGACACATCCACCATGGCATCCGTTATGACAGGGTAGTAATCACTTTAACCATATGGTATGAAACAACAACAAGGTTTTGATTGCAGGCATTGATTGTAACATAATGTGTGTTTTATATCAAAGCCAGACAGGTATAAACCCTGAACGTTGTGTTCATATCAAAGCCAGACAGATTTAACCCTGAACGTTGTGTTGAGACAATGTGGGAGGTGTGTGTATGAGTATGTGGTGAGTTGTCTTTCTGAGTGTGTGTGTGTGTGCGCGCGTGCGTGTGCGTGCGTGTGTGTGTGTGCGTGTGTGCGTGCGTGTGATCCACCCACCTGCAGGGCTGGAGATAGTGACGATACGTCCCTTGGCCTGACGTAGCAGAGGCAGGAATGTCTTGGTGACATTCAGAGTCCCAAAGAAGTTCACCTCCATACATCCACGGTAGTTAGACATCAGAGAAAGCTCTGCATCCCCGAAGTTAACACACACTCCTGCATTATTCACCAAGCCCCACAGACCTAGAGAGAGAGAGAGAGAGAGAGAGAGAGAGAGAGAGAGAGAGAGAGAGAGAGAGAGAGAGAGAGAGAGAGAGAGAGAGAGAGAGAGAGAGAGAGAGAGAGAGAGAGAGAGAGAGAAAGGGTGAGACAGGGATGCACCTTGAGCCCCACCCTCTTCAACACTTATATCAACAAATTGGCGAGGGCACTAGAACAGTCTGCAGCACCCGACCTCACCCTACTAGAATCTGAAGTCTTGTATTTATAGTATTTGGCCCTAAACAGAGAGTACACAGTGGCAGAATACCTGACCACTGTGACTGACCCAAACTTAAGGAAAGCTTTGACTATGTACAGACTCAGTGAGCATAGCCTTGCTATTGAGAAAGGCCGCCGTAGGCAGACCTGGCTTTCAAGAGAAGACAGGCTATGTGCACACTGCCCACAAAATGAGGTGGAAACTGAGCTGCACTTCCTAACCTCCTGCCAAATGTATGACCATATTAGATACTCATATTTCCCTCAGATTACACAGACCCACAAAGAATTCGAAAACAAACCCAATTTGGATAAACTCCCATATCTATTGGGTGAAATACCACAGTGTGCCATCACAGCTGCAAGATTTGTGACCTGTTGCCACAAGAAAAGGGCAACCAGTGAAGAACAAACACCATTGTAAATACAACACGTGTTTATTTATTTTCCCTGTCCAAAAGGCTTCTCAACAGCTTCTACCCCCAAGCCATAAGACTCCTGAACAGCTAATCATGGCTACCCAGACTATTTGCACTGCCCCCCCCCCCCCCCCCCCCCCCCCACCCCCACCCCATATTTTTACGCTGCTGCTACTCTGTTAATTATTTATGCATAGTTACTTTAACTCTACCCACATGTACATATTACCTCAACTACCTCAATTAGCCGGTGCCCCCGCACATTGACTCTGCACCGGTACCCCCCCCCTGTATATATAGCCTCCCTACTGTTATTTTATTTTACTTCTGCTCTTTTTTTCTCTCAACACTTTTTTGTTGTTGTTTTATTTTACTTTTTTATTAACAAATAAATGCACTGTTGGTTAAGGGCTGTAAGTAAGCATTTCACGGTAATGACTACCCCTGTACCTGTATTCGGCGCATGTGGCAAATAAAATTTTATTTGATTTGTTGTACTTTAACTATTTGCACATTGTTAAAACACTGTATATAGACATAATATGACAATTGAAATGTCTTTATTGTTTTGGAAATTTGTGAGTGTAATGTTTACTGTTAATTTTTGTAATTGTTTATTTCACTTTTGTTTATTATCCATTTCACTTGCTTTGGCAATGTTAACATATGTTTCCCATGGAAATAAAGAATATTGAAATTGAATATATATATATATATAGAGAGAGAGAGAGAGAAAGAGAGAGAGAGAGAGAGAGAGAGAGAGAGAGAGAGAGAGAGACAGAGAGAGAGAGAGAGAGACAGAGAGAGAGAGAGAGAGAGAGAGAGAGAGAGAGAGAGAGGCGTAGGGACAGCGAGAACAAACATTTAAACAACATTTTATTTCCCAGAATACAATCTTGTCCTTGTAAATTAACAATATAATACATGATTCCCATATCACCCAAATTCAACACTTACAGAAAACCATGTGCATATTCTCCATCAATTTCCCAACTGCTTACAATAAAACAAACCAAACAGGATTTGCAAACCTACAATAGCCAAGTCGATGGATGTATTTCCACACATTTCCCACAGAGAGGCATCGTTTCACACTAGTCAAAACCCTCCTTTGCATAATTCTGCACCATTGCTGTAAGCCAATGTAGAGAGCTACTGAGTCATTTGTACCTTTCAGTTTCCACACAAGAATGTCAACCAGGAAACCATCAGGTTACCATAGGAGGTCTAGATTATTACAGTCAACCAGGAAACCATCAGGTTACCATAGGAGGTCTAGATTATTACAGTCAACCAGGAAGTAACCATCAGGTTACCATAGGAGGTCTAGATTATTACAGTCAACCAGGAAACCATCAGGTTACCATAGGAGGTCTAGATTATTACAGTCAACCAGGAAACCATCAGGTTACCATAGGAGGTCTAGATTATTACAGTCAACCAGGAAGTAACCATCAGGTTACCATAGGAGGTCTAGATTATTACAGTCAACCAGGAAACCATCAGGTTACCATAGGAGGTCTAGATTATTACAGTCAACCAGTAAACCATCAGGTTACCATAGGAGGTCTAGATTATTACAGTCAACCAGGAAACCATCAGGTTACCATAGGAGGTCTAGATTAGTACAGTCAACCAGTAAACCATCAGGTTACCATAGGAGGTCTAGATTATTACAGTCAACCAGTAAACCATCAGGTTACCATAGGAGGTCTAGATTATTACAGTCAACCAGGAAACCATCAGGTTACCATAGGAGGTCTAGATTATTACAGTCAACCAGGAAGTAACCATCAGGTTACCATAGGAGGTCTAGATTATTACAGTCAACCAGGAAACCATCAGTTACCATAGGAGGTCTAGATTATTACAGTCAACCAGGAAGTAACCATCAGGTTACCATAGGAGGTCTAGATATTACAGTCAACCAGGAAACCATCAGGTTACCATAGGAGGTCTAGATTAGTACAGTCAACCAGGAAACCATCAGGTTACCATAGGAGGTCTAGATTAGTACAGTCAACCAGTAAACCATCAGGTTACCATAGGAGGTCTAGATTATTACAGTCAACCAGTAAACCATCAGGTTACCATAGGAGGTCTAGATTATTACAGTCAACCAGTAAACCATCAGGTTACCATAGGAGGTCTAGATTATTACAGTCAACCAGGAAACCATCAGGTTACCATAGGAGGTCTAGATTATTACAGTCAACCAGTAAACCATCAGGTTACCATAAGAGGTCTAGATTATTACAGTCAACCAGGAAACCATCAGGTTACCATAGGAGGTCTAGATTATTACAGTCAACCAGTAAACCATCAGGTTACCATAGGAGGTCTAGATTATTACAGTCAACCAGGAAACCATCAGGTTACCATAGGAGGTCTAGATTATTACAGTCAACCAGTAAACCATCAGGTTACCATAGGAGGTCTAGATTATTACAGTCAACCAGGAAACCATCAGGTTACCATAGGAGGTCTAGATTATTACAGTCAACCAGTAAACCATCAGGTTACCATAGGAGGTCTAGATTATTACAGTCAACCAGGAAACCATCAGGTTACCATAGGAGGTCTAGATTATTACAGTCAACCAGTAAACCATCAGGTTACCATAGGAGGTCTAGATTATTACAGTCAACCAGGAAACCATCAGGTTACCATAGGAGGTCTAGATTATTACAGTCAACCAGTAAACCATCAGGTTACCATAGGAGGTCTAGATTATTACAGTCAACCAGGAAACCATCAGGTTACCATAGGAGGTCTAGATTATTACAGTCAACCAGTAAACCATCAGGTTACCATAGGAGGTCTAGATTATTACAGTCAACCAGTAAACCATCAGGTTACCATAGGAGGTCTAGATTATTACAGTCAACCAGGAAACCATCAGGTTACCATAGGAGGTCTAGATTATTACAGTCAACCAGGAAACCATCAGGTTACCATAGGAGGTCTAGATTATTACAGTCAACCAGGAAACCATCAGGTTACCATAGGAGGTCTAGATTATTACAGTCAACCAGGAAACCATCAGGTTACCATAGGAGGTCTAGATTATTACAGTCAACCAGTAAACCATCAGGTTACCATAGGAGGTCTAGATTATTACAGTCAACCAGGAAACCATCAGGTTACCATAGGAGGTCTAGATTATTACAGTCAACCAGGAAACCATCAGGTTACCATAGGAGGTCTAGATTATTACAGTCAACCAGGAAACCATCAGGTTACCATAGGAGGTCTAGATTATTACAGTCAACCAGGAAACCATCAGGTTACCATAGGAGGTCTAGATTATTACAGTCAACCAGGAAACCATCAGGTTACCATAGGAGGTCTAGATTATTACAGTCAACCAGTAAACCATCAGGTTACCATAGGAGGTCTAGATTATTACAGTCAACCAGTAAACCATCAGGTTACTATAGGAGGTCTAGATTATTACAGTCAACCAGGAAACCATCAGGTTACCATAGGAGGTCTAGATTATTACAGTCAACCAGGAAACCATCAGGTTACCATAGGAGGTCTAGATTATTACAGTCAACCAGTAAACCATCAGGTTACCATAGGAGGTCTAGATTATTACAGTCAACCAGTAAACCATCAGGTTACCATAGGAGGTCTAGATTATTACAGTCAACCAGGAAACCATCAGGTTACCATAGGAGGTCTAGATTATTACAGTCAACCAGGAAACCATCAGGTTACCATAGGAGGTCTAGATTATTAAAGTCAACCAGGAAACCATCAGGTTACCATAGGAGGTCTAGATTATTACAGTCAACCAGGAAACCATCAGGTTACCATAGGAGGTCTAGATTATTACAGTCAACCAGGAAACCATCAGGTTACCATAGGAGGTCTAGATTATTACAGTCAACCAGGAAACCATCAGGTTACCATAGGAGGTCTAGATTATTACAGTCAACCAGGAAACCATCAGGTTACCATAGGAGGTCTAGATTATTACAGTCAACCAGTAAACCATCAGGTTACCATAGGAGGTCTAGATTATTACAGTCAACCAGTAAACCATCAGGTTACCATAGGAGGTCTAGATTATTACAGTCAACCAGGAAACCATCAGGTTACCATAGGAGGTCTAGATTATTACAGTCAACCAGGAAACCATCAGGTTACCATAGGAGGTCTAGATTATTACAGTCAACCAGTAAACCATCAGGTTACCATAGGAGGTCTAGATTATTACAGTCAACCAGTAAACCATCAGGTTACCATAGGAGGTCTAGATTATTACAGTCAACCAGGAAACCATCAGGTTACCATAGGAGGTCTAGATTATTACAGTCAACCAGGAAACCATCAGGTTACCATAGGAGGTCTAGATTATTACAGTCAACCAGGAAACCATCAGGTTACCATAGGAGATCTAAATTATTACAGTCAACCAGGAAACCATCAGGTTACCATAGGAGGTCTAGATTATTACAGTCAACCAGGAAACCATCAGGTTACCATAGGAGGTCTAGATTATTACAGTCAACAAGGAAACCATCAGGTTACCATAGGAGGTCTAGATTATTACAGTTAACCAGGAAACCATCAGGTTACCATAGGAGGTCTAGATTATTACAGTCAACCAGTAAACCATCAGGTTACCATAGGAGGTCTAGATTATTACAGTCAACCAGGAAACCATCAGGTTACCATAGGAGGTCTAGATTATTACAGTCAACCAGTAAACCATCAGGTTACCATAGGAGGTCTAGATTATTACAGTCAACCAGTAAACCATCAGGTTACCATAGGAGGTCTAGATTATTACAGTCAACCAGTAAACCATCAGGTTACCATAGGAGGTCTAGATTATTACAGTCAACCAGTAAACCATCAGGTTACCATAGGAGGTCTAGATTATTACAGTCAACCAGGAAACCATCAGGTTACCATAGGAGGTCTAGATTATTACAGTCAACCAGGAAACCATCAGGTTACCATAGGAGGTCTAGATTATTACAGTCAACCAGGAAACCATCAGGTTACCATAGGAGGTCTAGATTATTACAGTCAACCAGTAAACCATCAGGTTACCATAGGAGGTCTAGATTATTACAGTCAACCAGTAAACCATCAGGTTACCATAGGAGGTCTAGATTATTACAGTCAACCAGGAAACCATCAGGTTACCATAGGAGGTCTAGATTACTACAGTCAACCAGTAAACCATCAGGTTACCATAGGAGGTCTAGATTATTACAGTCAACCAGTAAACCATCAGGTTACCATAGGAGGTCTAGATTATTACAGTCAACCAGTAAACCATCAGGTTACCATAGGAGGTCTAGATTATTACAGTCAACCAGTAAACCATCAGGTTACCATAGGAGGTCTAGATTATTACAGTCAACCAGGAAACCATCAGGTTACCATAGGAGGTCTAGATTATTACAGTCAACCAGTAAACCATCAGGTTACCATAGGAGGTCTAGATTATTACAGTCAACCAGTAAACCATCAGGTTACCATAGGAGGTCTAGATTATTACAGTCAACCAGTAAACCATCAGGTTACCATAGGAGGTCTAGATTATTACAGTCAACCAGTAAACCATCAGGTTACCATAGGAGGTCTAGATTATTACAGTCAACCAGGAAACCATCAGGTTACCATATGAGGTCTAGATTATTACAGTCAACCAGGAAACCATCAGGTTACCATAGGAGGTCTAGATTATTACAGTCAACCAGGAAACCATCAGGTTACCATAGGAGGTCTAGATTATTACAGTCAACCAGGAAACCATCAGGTTACCATAGGAAGTCTAGATTATTACAGTCAACCAGGAAACCATCAGGTTACCATAGGAGGTCTAGATTATTACAGTCAACCAGGAAACCATCAGGTTACCATAGGAGGTCTAGATTAGTACAGTCAACCAGTAAACCATCAGGTTACCATAGGAGGTCTAGATTATTACAGTCAACCAGTAAACCATCAGGTTACCATAGGAGGTCTAGATTATTACAGTCAACCAGGAAACCATCAGGTTACCATAGGAGGTCTAGATTATTACAGTCAACCAGGAAGTAACCATCAGGTTACCATAGGAGGTCTAGATTATTACAGTCAACCAGGAAACCATCAGGTTACCATAGGAGGTCTAGATTATTACAGTCAACCAGGAAGTAACCATCAGGTTACCATAGGAGGTCTAGATATTACAGTCAACCAGGAAACTATCAGGTTACCATAGGAGGTCTAGATTAGTACAGTCAACCAGTAAACCATCAGGTTACCATAGGAGGTCTAGATTATTACAGTCAACCAGTAAACCATCAGGTTACCATAGGAAGTCTAGATTATTACAGTCAACCAGGAAACCATCAGGTTACCATAGGAGGTCTAGATTATTACAGTCAACCAGTAAACCATCAGGTTACCATAGGAGGTCTAGATTATTATAGTCAACCAGGTAACCATCAGGTTACCATAGGAGGTCTAGATTATTACAGTCAACCAGTAAACCATCAGGTTACCATAGGAGGTCTAGATTATTACAGTCAACCAGGAAGTAACCATCAGGTTACCATAGGAGGTCTAGATTATTACAGTCAACCAGGAAGTAACCATCAGGTTACCATAGGAGGTCTAGATTATTACAGTCAACCAGGAAACCATCAGGTTACCATAGGAGGTCTAGATTATTACAGTCAACCAGTAAACCATCAGGTTACCATTGGAGGTCTAGATTATTACAGTCAACCAGGAAACCATCAGGTTACCATAGGAGGTCTAGATTATTACAGTCAACCAGGAAACCATCAGGTTACCATAGGAGGTCTAGATTATTACAGTCAACCAGGAAACCATCAGGTTACCATAGGAGGTCTAGATTATTACAGTCAACCAGTAAACCATCAGGTTACCATAGGAGGTCTAGATTATTACAGTCAACCAGTAAACCATCAGGTTACCATAGGAGGTCCAGATTATTACAGTCAACCAGTAAACCATCAGGTTACCATAGGAGGTCTAGATTATTACAGTCAACCAGGAAACCATCAGGTTACCATAGGAGGTCTAGATTATTACAGTCAACCAGTAAACCATCAGGTTACCATAGGAGGTCTAGATTATTACAGTCAACCAGTAAACCATCAGGTTACCATAGGAGGTCTAGATTATTACAGTCAACCAGTAAACCATCAGGTTACCATAGGAGGTCTAGATTATTACAGTCAACCAGTAAACCATCAGGTTACCATAGGAGGTCTAGATTATTACAGTCAACCAGGAAGTAACCATCAGGTTACCATAGGAGGTCTAGATTATTACAGTCAACCAGGAAGTAACCATCAGGTTACCATAGGAGGTCTAGATTATTACAGTCAACCAGTAAACCATCAGGTTACCATAGGAGGTCTAGATATTACAGTCAACCAGTAAACCATCAGGTTACCATAGGAGGTCTAGATTATTACAGTCAACCAGGAAACCATCAGGTTACCATAGGAGGTCTAGATATTACAGTCAACCAGGAAACCATCAGGTTACCATAGGAGGTCTAGATTATTACAGTCAACCAGGAAACCATCAGGTTACCATAGGAGGTCTAGATTATTACAGTCAACCAGGAAACCATCAGGTTACCATAGGAGGTCTAGATTATTACATTACATTTACATTTTAGTCATTTAGCAGACGCTCTTATCCAGAGCGACTTACAGTTAGCGCATACATTATTTTATCGAACCCACAACCCTGGCATTGCAAACGCCATGCTCTACCAACTGAGCTACATCCCCTGCCGGCCATTCCCTCCCCTACCCTGGACGACGCTGGGCCAAATGTGCGCCGCCCCATGGGTCTCCCGGTCGCGGCCGGCTACGACAGAGCCTGGATTCGAACCAGGATCTCTAGTGGCACAGCTAGCACTGCGATACAGTCAACCAGTAAACCATCAGGTTACCATAGGAGGTCTAGATTATTACAGTCAACCAGTAAACCATCAGGTTACCATAGGAGGTCTAGATTATTACAGTCAACCAGTAAACCATCATGTTACCATAGGAGGTCTAGATTATTACAGTCAACCAGGAAACCATCAGGTTACCATAGGAGGTCTAGATTATTACAGTCAACCAGGAAACCATCAGGTTACCATAGGAGGTCTAGATTATTACAGTCAACCAGGAAACCATCAGGTTACCATAGGAGGTCTAGATTATTACAGTCAACCAGGAAACCATCAGGTTACCATAGGAGGTCTAGATTATTACAGTCAACCAGGAAACCATCAGGTTACCATAGGAGGTCTAGATTATTACAGTCAACCAGGAAACCATCAGGTTACCATAGGAGGTCTAGATTATTACAGTCAACCAGTAAACCATCAGGTTACCATAGGAGGTCTAGATTATTACAGTCAACCAGGAAACCATCAGGTTACCATATGAGGTCTAGATTATTACAGTCAACCAGGAAACCATCAGGTTACCATAGGAGGTCTAGATTATTACAGTCAACCAGGAAACCATCAGGTTATCATAGGAGGTCTAGATTATTACAGTCAACCAGGAAACCATCAGGTTACCGTAGGAGGTCTACATTATTACAGTCAACCAGGAAACCATCAGGTTACCATAGGAGGTCTAGATTATTACAGTCAACCAGGAAGTAACCATCAGGTTACCATAGGAGGTCTAGATTATTACAGTCAACCAGGAAACCATCAGGTTACCATAGGAGGTCTAGATTATTACAGTCAACCAGTAAACCATCAGGTTACCATAGGAGGTCTAGATTATTACAGTCAACCAGTAAACCATCAGGTTACCATAGGAGGTCTAGATTATTACAGTCAACCAGTAAACCATCAGGTTACCATAGGAGGTCTAGATTATTACAGTCAACCAGTAAACCATCAGGTTACCATAGGAGGTCTAGATTATTACAGTCAACCAGGAAACCATCAGGTTACCATAGGAGGTCTAGATTATTACAGTCAACCAGTAAACCATCAGGTTACCATAGGAGGTCTAGATTATTACAGTCAACCAGTAAACCATCAGGTTACCATAGGAGGTCTAGATTATTACAGTCAACCAGTAAACCATCAGGTTACCATAGGAGGTCTAGATTATTACAGTCAACCAGTAAACCATCAGGTTACCATAGGAGGTCTAGATTATTACAGTCAACCAGGAAGTAACCATCAGGTTACCATAGGAGGTCTAGATTATTACAGTCAACCAGGAAGTAACCATCAGGTTACCATAGGAGGTCTAGATTATTACAGTCAACCAGTAAACCATCAGGTTACCATAGGAGGTCTAGATATTACAGTCAACCAGTAAACCATCAGGTTACCATAGGAGGTCTAGATTATTACAGTCAACCAGGAAACCATCAGGTTACCATAGGAGGTCTAGATATTACAGTCAACCAGGAAACCATCAGGTTACCATAGGAGGTCTAGATTATTACAGTCAACCAGGAAACCATCAGGTTACCATAGGAGGTCTAGATTATTACAGTCAACCAGGAAACCATCAGGTTACCATAGGAGGTCTAGATTATTACATTACATTTACATTTTAGTCATTTAGCAGACGCTCTTATCCAGAGCGACTTACAGTTAGCGCATACATTATTTTATCGAACCCACAACCCTGGCATTGCAAACGCCATGCTCTACAAACTGAGCTACATCCCCTGCCGGCCATTCCCTCCCCTACCCTGGACGACGCTGGGCCAAATGTGCGCCTCCCCATGGGTCTCCCGGTCGCGGCCGGCTACGACAGAGCCTGGATTCTAACCAGGATCTCTAGTGGCACAGCTAGCACTGCGATACAGTCAACCAGTAAACCATCAGGTTACCATAGGAGGTCTAGATATTACAGTCAACCAGGAAACCATCAGGTTACCATAGGAGGTCTAGATTATTACAGTCAACCAGGAAACCATCAGGTTACCATAGGAGGTCTAGATTATTACAGTCAACCAGTAAACCATCAGGTTACCATAGGAGGTCTAGATTATTACAGTCAACCAGTAAACCATCAGGTTACCATAGGAGGTCTAGATTATTACAGTCAACCAGGAAACCATCAGGTTACCATAGGAGGTCTAGATTATTACAGTCAACCAGGAAACCATCAGGTTACCATAGGAGGTCTAGATTATTACAGTCAACCAGGAAACCATCAGGTTACCATAGGAGGTCTAGATTATTACAGTCAACCAGGAAACCATCAGGTTACCATAGGAGGTCTAGATTATTACAGTCAACCAGGAAACCATCAGGTTACCATAGGAGGTCTAGATTATTACAGTCAACCAGGAAACCATCAGGTTACCATAGGAGGTCTAGATTATTACAGTCAACCAGTAAACCATCAGGTTACCATAGGAGGTCTAGATTATTACAGTCAACCAGGAAACCATCAGGTTACCATAGGAGGTCTAGATTATTACAGTCAACCAGGAAACCATCAGGTTACCATAGGAGGTCTAGATTATTACAGTCAACCAGGAAACCATCAGGTTATCATAGGAGGTCTAGATTATTACAGTCAACCAGGAAACCATCAGGTTACCGTAGGAGGTCTAGATTATTACAGTCAACCAGGAAACCATCAGGTTACCATAGGAGGTCTAGATTATTACAGTCAACCAGGAAGTAACCATCAGGTTACCATAGGAGGTCTAGATTATTACAGTCAACCAGGAAACCATCAGGTTACCATAGGAGGTCTAGATTATTACAGTCAACCAGTAAACCATCAGGTTACCATAGGAGGTCTAGATTATTACATAACCTGGTTATCATCATCAGTCGGTCATGTTTGGCCTGTGTTTGTATAGACAGGAAAGACACGCGTCAGTCCAGACAGGATTACAAAACACTGTCTCCAGCCAGAGAGAGATACAGTATCTACTATACTTGGCAGTAGGTGTCCAGGTGTGTTTCCTTTGTCTAGTTCACCTGAAGTCCAGGTGTGTTTCCTTTGCCAGCCCAGTGTGGACAAATACAAGTGTTTTATCATTGTGGCTGTAAAGGAACATCAACGCACTCACTCAGACTAGAGGCCAACCACTGTGTGCGTGTTTTTTGTGTGTGTGTGTGTTCGTGCGTGCGTGCATATGCGAGTGCGTGCATGTGTGTGTGTGCGTGTGCGTATGTGTGTACGTGTGTGAGAGTGGGTCATTAAACCAGCCCAGGCATGCTCATGTGACTAACTCCTGTGTGGTGTGACCTAAAATCATCTTTAGGTACCCACATTCAATGTTCACTTTTCCTGTTTCCTCTCTCCTGTTTCCCTCTCCTGTTTCCTCACTCTGTTTCCTCTTTCCTGTTTCCTCGTCCCCTGTTTCCTATTATCCGTTTCCTCTTTTCTGTTTCCCCTCTCATGTTTCCTTTTTCCATGTTTCCTCTTACCCGTTTCCTCCTACCTGTTTCCTCTTCCATGTTTCCCCTCCCTGTTTCCCCTCCATGTTTCCTCTTTCCTGTTTCTTCTTTTCTGTTTCCTTTTTTTCCATGTTTCCACTTTCATGTTTCCTTTTTTCATGTTTCCTTTACCATGTTTCCTCTTCTGTGTTTCCTCTTCCATGTTTCCTCTTCCCTGTTTCCTCTTACCTGTTTCCTCTTTCCTGTTTCTTTACCCTGTTTCCTTACCCTGTTTCCTCTCTCCTGTTTCCTCTTCTCTGGTGCCTCTCCCTGTTTCCCCTCTCCTGTTTCCTCTTCTCTGGTTCCTCTTCCCTGGTCCTTCTTCCCTGGTTCCTCTCTCCTGTTTCCTCTTCCATGTTTCCTCCCTCCTGTTTCCTCTTCTCTGGATCCTCAATCCTGTTTCCTCTCTCTGTTTCCTCTCCCTGTTTCCTTAGCCTGTTTCCTCCCTCCTGTTTCCTCTCTCCTTTTTCCTCTTCCCTGTTTCCTCTTCCCTGTTTCCTCTTCCCTGTTTCCCCCTCCCTGTTTCCTCTTTCTGTTTCCTCTACCCTGTTTCCTCTTCTATGTTTCCTCATCCTGTTTCCTCCCTCTGTTTCCTCTTCTCTGTTTCCTCTTTCCTGTTTCCTCATCCTGTTTCCTCATCCATAGGGAACAGGGTGCCATTAGGTCAGTGGACCATATAGGGGACAGGGTGCCATTAGGTCAGTGTACCATATAGGGGACAGGGTGCCATTAGGTCAGTGTACCATATAGGGGACAGGGTGCCATTAGGTCAGTGTATCATATAGGGGACAGGGTGCCATTAGGTCAGTGTACCATATAGGGGACAGGGTGCCATTAGGTCAGTGGACCATATAGGGAACAGGGTGCCATTAGGTCAGTGGACCATATAGGGGACAGGGTGCCATTAGGTCAGTGGACCATATAGGGGACAGGGTGCCATTAGGTCAGTGGACCATATAGGGGACAGGGTGCCATTAGAGACGCACACTGTGACTGTTGTTTGTGTGTTCTGGGTGTGTGTTAGTGACTTGTTTGTGTGAATGCCTGCATGGATGTGTATCTGTGTGCGAGGGCCTGCGTCTCTCACCTCTGAGGCCCAGTTTGGCCTTGGTGTCTAGAAGAGCCCGTTGGACCTGCTGTGGCTGGGTGATGTCCACCTGTAGTAGGGTGAGACGAGGGGAGCAGGTCCTCTGGAGCTCCCTGGCTCCCTCCCCAGACAGGTCCAACACCGTAGCAAACACCTCAAAACCCTGTGCGTCCAGACGCCACGCTGCAGCCTTCCCGAAGCCTGTGTCACAGCCTGGTAGAAAGGGAGGGAGGGACAGAATGACAGGTCAGTGACTGGGATACTGCTAATCCAAGTCTGGTTCATCAATGAAGAAAATCAAGGTTACTGAAGAGGAGGAGAAGAGAGAGAGAGAGAGAGGGGGGAGGGAGAGGGAGAGGAGAGAGAGAGAGAGAGAGAGCGAGAGAGAGAGGGGGGAGGGAGAGGGAGAGGAGAGAGAGAGAGCGGGCGGGAGGGAGAGGAGAGGAGAGGAGAGAGAGAAGAGAGAGACCAGGATCCACCCTGCCTTCCATCTGACTGACCAGGACCCGTTTTATTTAATTACGTTATCATTTTTTTTTTTATCACTGAAAACTACAGTACCAGTCAAATGTTTGGACACACCTACTCATTAAAGGGTTTTTCTTTATTTGTACTATATTCTACATTGTAGAATAATAGTGAAGACATCAAAACTGTGAAATAACACATATGGAATCATGTAGTAACCAAAAAAGTGTTAAACAAATCTAAATATATTTTATATTTGAGATTCTTCAAATAGCCACCCTTTGCACACTCTTAGCATTCTCTCAACCAGCTTCATGAGTCACTTGGAATGCATTTAAATTAACAGGTGTGCCTTCTTAAAAGTGAATTTGTGGAATTTCTTTCCTTCTTAATGCGTTTGAGCCAATCAGTTGTGTTGTGACAAGTTAGGGGTGGTATACGGAAGATAGCCCTATTTGGTAAAAGACCAAGTCCATATTATGGCAAGAACAGCTCAAATAAGCAAAGAGAAACGATAGTCCATCATTACTTTAAGACATGAAGGTCAGTCAATCCAGAAAACTTCGAGAACTTTGCTGCAAAGAAACCACTACTAAAGGACACCAATAAGAAGAAGAGACTTGCTTGGGCAATCGAACCCACAACCCTGGCGTTGCAAGCGCCATACTCTACCAACTGAGCCACACGGGACCACAGTACAACTCAAACGATGACCTATGGACCCCAGGCAGACATCCTCTCACCATAGAATTAGGAATTAGAATACTGATGATGTAATAGCACCTCTATGCTGTCCACACTATCTACATCAGGGGTGTCAAACGTCCGGCCCGCGGGCCGGTTCAGGCCCGCAAACGGGTTTAATCCGGCCCGCAAGATGATTTTGTAAAGTATAAAAATTAGCTGCAATTTTTCAATTAAATAAACTGCTGTTCCAATTGCGTCCACTGGATGGTGCAATAGCAATTGTGTTAAGCAAGCAAACTGTTTATACTGGGGCAGAGCAAGTAGGTCAAGCAAGTGCAGCCAGTCCGGATGAGCTACTTTGTTTTGCCCGCGATATTTATTACGGCTTCTACTTTTAACATTATGTGCTTTGGCACCCTCATTGCCCCAATATGTCTCTGTCAAAAAAGAGAAAAGTGGACGCAGAGTGCAGTGTTCCAAGAAAAATGGTAATCCTATTTATTCACGGAATTGAATGGGAAAGCTGTATGTTTGGTGTGTTCACAGCATGTTGCAGTGCTGAAAGAATATAACCTTCGTCGCCACTGTGAGTCTTCATGCCGACAAATATGACAACTTTCAAGGACAGCGGAGAAGAGAGAAGGTGAATGAACTGTTGGCGGGTCTGAAGAAACAGCAGTCTGTGTTTACTCACAGCCGAGACATCAGTTGAAAGCTAGCTACCTCATTGCTAATGAAATCGCAGTGGCTTCAAAACCATTTAGTGAGGGTGAATTTGTAAAAAATGCATGATGAAGGCAGCGGAGATTGTGTGCCCTGAAAAGCGTCAGGCTTTTGTAAATATCAGCCTGACAAGAAACACAGTTGCAGACAGGATTTCCGATCTTTCAGTGGATTTGGACAGCCAGTTGAAGCAAAAGTAAAGTCATTTATTGCGTTTGGTTGCAATTGATGAAAGCACGGACATTACAGATGTTGCACAACTGGCCATTTTCATCCGGCGGAGTTGATGACACATTGACCGTCGCCGAGAAGTTCGTGGAGTTGGTGCCGATGACAGATACAACGACAGCAGCTGATATTTTCACCACACTCGTCGGCGCGCTGGACAGGGTCGGAGTGGACTGGTCCCGCGCTGTCAGCCTGGCTACAGATGGTGCGCCCTCAATGATCGGGGAAAAAAGCAGGCGTTGTGACAAAGTTCAGAGATAAAGTGCAATCTGCAAATGGAGGATGTGATTTTTGACTTTTCACTGTATTTTGCACCAGGAGGTATTGTGTTGCAAGTCATTAAAGATGGATAACGTCATGAAGGTGGTCATCCAAACTGTTAATTTCATCCGATCCAGAAGCCTGAATCACCGTCAGTTTGACAGCCTTCTCAGAGAGAAAGACCACATCTATGGCCTGCCATACCACACTGAGGTAAGATGGTTAAGCCGAGGTGCTGTGCTGAGGCGTTTCTTTGATTTACGAGAAGAAATTGAACAGTTCATGGAAGAAAAGGGCAAACCAGTGTTAGAATTTCATTCCGCAGAATGGATGCAGGACCTTGCATTTATGGTGGATGTTACAGAGCACCTGAATAACTTGAACAAACAGCTGCAAGGGCGCAACAAAGTTGTCACGCAGTATTATGACAGCATACGTTCTTTCAAGTTGAAGCTGTCATTGTGGGAGACGCAACTTGCCGGTGGTGATGCAGCTCACTTCCCCTGTCTGAAAAATGTGTGCGCGACCCAACATGTGGCAGACATGAAGCGGTTCAAAGATAAAATAACGGGACTGTTACGGGAGTTTGAGCAACGCTTTCAGATTTTTGGTGAACTGGAGAAAGACTTCAACGTTTTTTGCTCGCCATTCACCGTGAATCCCTCTGATCTGCCCGTCAGCATCCAACTTGAAATAATAGACTTGCAGTGTGACTCGGATTTGAAGGGCAAATTTGCGCAGCTGGCTTGGACACATTTTATCAGAATCTCTTGCCAGGTTACCCCAACTTGACAGCCCTCGCTGCAAAACTGTTGTGCATGTTTGCAACCACATATCTTTGTGAGCAAGTTTTCTCTGTAATGAACATAAATAAAACAAAGCTGCGCTCAAGGCTCACGCACAAGCACTTGAATCACATCCTGAAGTTGGCTGCCACTCAGGATGTGACGCCTGATATTGATGCGCTGGTGAAAGCTAAAAGATGCCAGGTATCAGGAGTCAAATAACCTATGCAACCCCACTTAAAGTGCTGCATGAGACACCCTGATATAGTTCTGTGATCTGTGATATACTTCTGTGAATCACTGAGGCATTGTGTGTTTGTGTGTTCTTTGTCCTCAGAACTTTCAAATAACTTGAGGTGTTTTATGATTAATAGTGATGTTGTGCTTTTGGACATACTGTCCTCAGGCTCCAGCTTTATGTTTATGTTTTTATGTTGATGTGCTATTGTTTTTAATCGATTTTATTTTATTTGGGGGGGGGTGATGCGAATCTCTCCAGCCTCAGTTGCGGTACCAGCCGCCGTTTGACTTCAACTGACTTATTGGTCTATAAAAACGTATTTAATTACATGTTTTTACAACTCATGAAAACTCTAAACAGAAGATGGCGTGATAGCAAGTGGGAACGGAGGAATGCAGCGGAATACATGAAGGAGAAGGCATGGGATATTTACAGTGTCAGGCATTACTGACCGTTGATTACTGATTAAACTAGTGAACCTTTAACCGTGTAGTTGGCCATTCACTTAGTGTGCCTCCCAAATAGCACCCTATTTCATATTTAGTGCACTACTTGTAACCAGAGCGCTGTATACCCTGGTCAACAGTAGTGTACTACTTAGAGAATAGGGCGCCATTTGGGACGTAAGCCTTAGTTATTGGCTCAGCTCTCATGCGATGATGGCGAAAAACAAGATGATTTGTGAACCCAGCCAACCCACACGGTGTGAAGCAATCGACAGTCCGAGGTTTTCGTCAAAACGTACAAAAAAAAATAAACATTTCCCAAAACAAATACAAGCCATTCGGCCACATTTTATCATAAATATGCGCTCGTGTAATTTCTGATACTCACAGAGGGAGGTTTTCAATCCATTTCAGCAACCACAAGACTCAAACCATTGAACTGGCAGACAGACAGAAACGGATTGGATCAATCTGTGAGACGGTGTAAGGGGTAGCTGAATACTGTTTCCTAAATGGCACCCTGTTCCCTATGTAGTGCACTACATTTGACCAGAGCCCTATGGAAATAGGATGCCATTTGAGAGGCAGGCGAGGTCTCCTGGTAACAGTTACTGCAGCACTAACGAAGCTGTAATTTGTAAGAGACGCACAGCCTCGCCTCGCCTCGCCTCGGCCGCAGGGCACACTCCTCACTTTCACCTGCATCTCCCTCTCTCCCCGTCTTCCTCTGTCCCTTCTCCCTCCCTCTTCCCCTTTCACCTGCATCTTGAGTGAGGAGTCAGGCGCAGGAGGGTAAATCACAGAATAAACGGTTTATTCCCTAACACAGCGGTACGCAGCAAAGCGTCAAACACTCCAGCGCGGAAAATACGGCGCACTGGAAAACAACAAGGCACATGGGTGAAAATATCCTGACGATACTAAATACACAGAGCTCCACCGAGCTAGAATAACCTCCACGATAAACAATCAAAGACAAGGGGGCAGAGGGAACACTTATACAGGTACCGATGAGGGGATATGAACCAGGTGTGTGTAATAACAAGACAAAACAAATGGAATGATGAGATGAGGAGCGGCAGTGGTTAGAAGGCCGGTGACGACGAACGCCGAAGCCTTTCTCGAACCAGGAGAGGTAATGTGAGCCTATTTAAAACCCTTCTTCCTCCCTCAAAACAACAGATAATGTGGTTTTAGGCTGGGGTTTCTGTATAAGCACTTTGTGACATCTGCTAATGCAAAAAGGGCTTTGATTGATTGATCTTAAAACAGATCATGTAAACCCATTTAAAACCCACTTCTTTCTCTCTTATGTCATGTGCCTTGTCCTGCATGTAGGTCTGCATGTCTAATGACACCATATTCCCTATGGATTTACATTTATTTACATTTTTTAAAAGTCATTTAGCAGAAGCTTTTATCCAGAGCGACTTACAGTTAGTGAGTGCAGACATTTTTCATCCTGTCCTGCACTACTTTGACCAGAGGCCATTTGGGATGCACACTTTTAATGTATTTATATTTATTGTTTTGTAGGATGCATAAACCTAAAGCTGGGTCCTGTCCCTTGTCCTTGTCATGTCCTGCAGGTACTTCCTGTAACCAACACTACCGGGCAGTGAACAGTGATTACATAAGGGGAATGTACTATAGTGGTGTGTGTGTGTGTGTGTGTGTGTGTGCGTGTGGGTGTGTGTACTGTAGTGGTGTGTGTGTGTGTGTGTGTGTGTGTGTGTGCGTGTGGGTGTGTGTGCGTGTGGGTGTGGGTGTGTGTACTGTAGTGGTGTGTGTGTGTGTGTGTGTGTGTGTGCGTGTGGGTGTGTGTACTGTAGTGGTGTGTGTGTGTGTGTGTGTGTGTGTGCGTGTGGGTGTGTGTGTACTGTAGTGGTGTGTGTGTGTGTGTGTGTGTGTGTGCGTGTGGGTGTGTGTACTGTAGTGGTGTGTGTGTGTGTGTGTGTGTGTGTGTGTGTGTGTGTGTGTGTGTGTGTGTGTGTGCGTGTGGGTGTGTGTGTACTGTAGTGGTGTGTGTACTGTAGTGGTGTGTGTACTGTAGTGGTGTGTGTGTGTGTGTGTGTGTGTGTGTGTGTGTGTGTGTGTGTGTGTGTGTGTGCGTGTGGGTGTGTGTGTACTGTAGTGGTGTGTGTGTGTGTGTGTGTGTGTGTGTGTGCGTGTGGGTGTGTGTGTACTGTAGTGGTGTGTGTGGATATTTATGTTATATTTCTGGAAGCAGGTTTCTCTGTATCTCTCTTCTTGGGACTCGGCAGCACTGGACTTCATCCAAGCACAGGAGGGAAGGACGGAGCAGCCCAGAGCCCAGCCGCCTGACGGAGCAGAGAAGGAGGGAGCAGCCCAGAGCCCAGCCGCCTGACGGAGCAGAGAAGGAGGGAGCAGCCCAGAGCCCAGCCGCCTGACGGAGCAGGGAAGGAGGGAGCAGCCCAGAGCCCAGCCGCCTGACGGAGCAGGGAAGGAGGGAGCAGCCCAGAGCCCAGCCGCCTGACGGAGCAGGGAAGGAGGGAGCAGCCCAGAGCCCAGCCGCCTGACGGAGCAGGGAAGGAGGGAGCAGCCCAGAGCCCAGCCGCCTGACGGAGCAGGGAAGGAGGGAGCAGCCCAGAGCCCAGCCGCCTGACGGAGCAGGGAAGGAGGGAAGGAGGGAGCAGCCCAGAGCCCAGCCGCCTGACGGAGCAGAGAAGGAGGGAGCAGCCCAGAGCCCAGCCGCCTGACGGAGCAGAGAAGGAGTGAAGGAGCCAGCAGCCAGACTGACGGAGCAGAGAAGGAGTGAAGGAGGGAGGGAGCAGACATACTGACGGAGTGAAGGAGGGAGCCAGCAGCCAGACTGACGGAGCAGAGAAGGAGTGAAGGAAGGAGGGAGCAGACAGACTGACGGAGCAAGGAAGGAGTGAAGGAGGGAGGGAGCAGACAGACTGACGGAGCAGGAAGGAGTGAAGGAAGGAGGGAGCAGACAGACTGACGGAGCAGGAAGGAGTGAAGGAGGGAGGGAGCAGACAGACTGACGGAGCAGGAAGGAGTGAAGGAGGGAGGGAGCAGACAGACTGACGGAGCAGGAAGGAGTGAAGGAGGGAGGGAGCAGACAGACTGACGGAGCAGGAAGGAGTGAAGGAGGGAGGGAGCAGACAGACTGACGGAGCAGGAAGGAGTGAAGGAGGGAGGGAGCAGACAGACTGACGGAGCAGGAAGGAGTGAAGGAGGGAGGGAGCAGACAGACTGACGGAGCAGAGAAGGAGTGAAGGAGGGAGGGAGCAGACAGACTGACGGAGCAGGAAGGAGTGAAGGAGGGAGGGAGCAGACAGACTGACGGAGCAGAGAAGGAGTGAAGGAGGGAGGGAGCAGACAGACTGACGGAGCAGGAAGGAGTGAAGGAAGGAGGGAGCAGACAGACTGACGGAGCAGGAAGGAGTGAAGGAAGGAAGGAGCAGACAGACTGACGGAGCAGGAAGGAGTGAAGGAAGGAAGGAGCAGACAGACTGACGGAGCAGGAAGGAGTGAAGGAGGGAGGGAGCAGACAGACTGACGGAGCAGAGAAGGAGTGAAGGAGGGAGGGAGCAGCCCAGAGCCCAGCCGCCTGACGGAGCAGGAAGGAGTGAAGGAGCCAGCAGCCAGACTGACGGAGCAGAGAAGGAGTGAAGGAAGGAGGGAGCAGACAGACTGACGGAGCAAGGAAGGAGTGAAGGAGGGAGGGAGCAGACAGACTGACGGAGCAGGAAGGAGTGAAGGAAGGAGGGAGCAGACAGACTGACGGAGCAGGAAGGAGTGAAGGAGGGAGGGAGCAGAAAGACTGACGGAGCAGGAAGGAGTGAAGGAGGGAGGGAGCAGACAGACTGACGGAGCAGGAAGGAGTGAAGGAGGGAGGGAGCAGACAGACTGACGGAGCAGGAAGGAGTGAAGGAGGGAGGGAGCAGACAGACTGACGGAGCAGAGAAGGAGTGAAGGAGGGAGGGAGCAGACAGACTGACGGAGCAGGAAGGAGTGAAGGAGGGAGGGAGCAGACAGACTGACGGAGCAGGAAGGAGTGAAGGAAGGAGGGAGCAGACAGACTGACGGAGCAGGAAGGAGTGAAGGAGGGAGGGAGCAGACAGACTGACGGAGCAGGAAGGAGTGAAGGAGGGAGGGAGCAGACAGACTGACGGAGCAGAGAAGGAGTGAAGGAGGGAGGGAGCAGACAGACTGACGGAGCAGGAAGGAGTGAAGGAGGGAGGGAGCAGACAGACTGACGGAGCAGAGAAGGAGTGAAGGAGGGAGGGAGCAGACAGACTGACGGAGCAGGAAGGAGTGAAGGAAGGAGGGAGCAGACAGACTGACGGAGCAGGAAGGAGTGAAGGAAGGAAGGAGCAGACAGACTGACGGAGCAGGAAGGAGTGAAGGAAGGAAGGAGCAGACAGACTGACGGAGCAGGAAGGAGTGAAGGAGGGAGGGAGCAGACAGACTGACGGAGCAGAGAAGGAGTGAAGGAGGGAGGGAGCAGACAGACTGACGGAGCAGGAAGGAGTGAAGGAGCCAGCAGCCAGACTGACGGAGCAGGAAGGAGTGAAGGAAGGAGGGAGCAGACAGACTGACGGAGCAAGGAAGGAGTGAAGGAGGGAGGGAGCAGACAGACTGACGGAGCAGGAAGGAGTGAAGGAGCCAGCAGCCAGACTGACGGAGCAGGAAGGAGTGAAGGAAGGAGGTAGCAGACAGACTGACGGAGCAGGAAGGAGTGAAGGAGGGAGGGAGCAGACAGACTGACGGAGCAGGAAGGAGTGAAGGAAGGAAGGAGCAGACAGACTGACGGAGCAGGAAGGAGTGAAGGAAGGAAGGAGCAGACAGACTGGACCGGAGCAGGAAGGAGTGAAGGAAGGAGGGAGCAGACAGACTGACGGAGCAGGAAGGAGTGAAGGAAGGAAGGAGCAGACAGACTGACGGAGCAGGAAGGAGTGAAGGAGGGAGGGAGCAGACAGACTGACGGAGCAGGAAGGAGTGAAGGAAGGAAGGAGCAGACAGACTGACGGAGCAGGAAGGAGTGAAGGAAGGAAGGAGCAGACAGACTGGACGGAGCAGGAAGGAGTGAAGGAGGGAGGGAGCAGACAGACTGACGGAGCAGGAAGGAGTGAAGGAGGGAGGGAGCAGACAGACTGACGGAGCAGGAAGGAGTGAAGGAGGGAGGGAGCAGACAGACTGACGGAGCAGGAAGGAGTGAAGGAGGGAGGGAGCAGACAGACTGACGGAGCAGGAAGGAGTGAAGGAGGGAGGGAGCAGACAGACTGACGGAGCAGGAAGGAGTGAAGGAGGGAGGGAGCAGACAGACTGACGGAGCAGGAAGGAGTGAAGGAGGGAGGGAGCAGACAGACTGACGGAGCAGGAAGGAGTGAAGGAAGGAAGGAGCAGACAGACTGACGGAGAAGGAAGGAGTGAAGGAAGGAAGGAGCAGACAGACTGACGGAGCAGGAAGGAGTGAAGACACAGATAGAGCTAGGCTGCATCCCAAATGGCACCCTTTTCCGTGCCCTGGTCAAAAGTAGCGCCCTAAATAGGGAATAGGATGCCATTGGGGATGCAGAGTGTGTCTGGCCTCTAACAGTGAAAGTGTTGCACTATATAGGGAATAGGGTGTCATTTGGGACCAGATTTTAGTGGGAGCTTAGTCACAGATCCCAGTTCAGGCTTACAGTGCATTCAGAAAGTATTCAGACCCCTTGACTTTTTCTACATTTTGTGACATTACAGCATTATTTTAAAATGGATTACAAAAAATAAAAAATAATCTACACACAATACCACATAACGACAAAGCAAAATCAGGTTTTTAGAAATGTATAAAAAATAAAAATGAAATATCACATTTACATAAGTATTCAGACCCTTTACTCTGTTGAAGCACCTTTGGTATGACGCTACAAGCTTGGCACACCTGTATTTGGGGAGTTTCTCCCACTGCTTCTCATGGTCTGAGAGTCCTTTAGGTGCCTTTTGGCAAACTCCAAGCGGGCTGTCATGTGCCTTTTACTGAGGAGTGGCTTCCGTCTGGCCACTCTACCATAAAGGCCTGATTGGTGGAGTGCTGCAGAGATGGTTGTCCTTCTGGAAGGTTCTCCCATCTTAACAGAGGAACTCTGGAGCTCTGTCAGAGTGACCATCGGGTTCTTGGTCACCTCCCTGACCAAGGCCCTTCTCCCCCGATTGCTCAGTTTGGCCGGGCGGCCAGCTCTAGGAAGAGTCTTGGTGGTTCCAAACTTCTTCCATTTAAGAATGGTGGAGGCCACTGTGTTCTTGGGGACCTTCAATGCTGCAGACATTTTTTGGTACCCTTCCCCAGATCTGTTCCTCGACACAATCCTGTCTCGGAGCTCTACGGACAATTCCTTCGACCTCATGGCTTGGTTTTTTCTCTAATATGCACTGTCAACTGTGGGACCTTTATATAGACAGGTGTGTGCCTTTCCAAATCATGTCCAATCAGTTGAATTTACCACAGGTGGACTCCAATCAAAGTTGTAGAAACATCTCAAGGATGATCAATGGAAACAGGATGCACCTGAGCTCAATTTCGAGTCTCATAGTAAAGGGTCTGAATACTTCTGTAATTAAGGTATTTCTGTTTTTATTGTTAAATAATTTGCAAAATTTCTAAAAATCTGTTTTTGTTTTGTCATTATGGGGTATTGTGTGTAGATTGATGAGGAAAAAACTGTATTTAATCAATTTTAGAATACGGCTGTAACGTAACAACGTGTGGAAAAAGGGAAGGGGTCTGAATACTTTCCGAATGCACTGTAAGTGTTCGGAGTTCAAAGAAGCATGGAGGTGGTTCAGAAATGTTGGCAATCTCATATCTCCCAGCTGAACCTGATAGGATGTGTGTTTTCACACCTACAACTGACACATAGTTGTCATGCGAGCACCGTGGATAGGAGGGATCCCAAAGCCTCTAACTCCTTCTCCTCTCTCACTCCCCTCTTCCACCTTCTCAACCCTAAGCTTGAGGTGTCCGTAGTCCATGTAGATCTA
Source organism: Coregonus clupeaformis (assembly GCF_020615455.1). Classification (NCBI taxonomy): domain Eukaryota; kingdom Metazoa; phylum Chordata; class Actinopteri; order Salmoniformes; family Salmonidae; genus Coregonus; species Coregonus clupeaformis. The sequence continues at coordinate 173,866 of NW_025534431.1, forward strand.
GTACTGCTGAAAATACTTCTCCTTTGTTGCTCTTCCTTTTTACAGTGAAATAACCTACCTTAGAGTAACCTTAGAGGGATTCACCCCAGGTACCCCAGCCCACCCTGTTTGTCCTCCTCTGTCAACCATGGCTGGTTTCTCATGTTGAAATGAGATATTGGCAGCCTGAATTAAAGTACACACACACACACACACACACACACACACACACACACACACACACACACGCACACACACACACACTGACCCCAGGTCCCACCTTCTCCTTCTACAGCTGAGACCTTCTGCAGTAGTTTATACTGTCCTCAGAGGATCCAAACATCCACACAGAGATGGAGGTGGCACCGTGTTCCCTATATACTTTACTACTTTGACCAGGGCTCATAGGAAATAGGAAGTATTTTGACCAGGGCTCATAGGAAATAGGAAGTATTTTGACCAGGGCTCATAGGAAATAGGAAGTATTTTGCGACGCAGCCAGAGACAGAGGCAGAGGGCTGCTCCCCTGAACCCCTGCAGTTTGCCGGACCCCATCTCTTTAAGGACACAGATCTCTGGATCTTGCAGGAAACTCGAGGAGGCTTCTATGGAGGCCTCATCCCACACCCCTCAGACCACACAGGTCCGAACGTGAACCCACTGCAGCCGCCGCCTCCATCACCTAACGGCAGATGTGTGTGTTGACCCGGCTGGTTCTCTGCTCACACACACACACACACACACACACACACACACACACACACACACACACTCCTGACCGTGGGCCTGACCGGTAGATCTCTCCAGAGTCTTTGTTTGTGTTTCTCGTGGCGAGCGGTTGGCCGTTGCGTAACATCATTCCCAGCGCTCCCCTCCTCTTCTGTCTTCGGAAAGCCCGTTCCCTTTCGGACTGCCTGTGTCCGATAACGTGTCCCAGGAAAAGTAGGTTGCAACCGAACACCGTTCCCCCATCAGCTCACTTAACGCTAAAGCCTCCATTGAAGCGTGCTCAGGTTTCCTGAGGTATCCAGAAGAGATGGGCCACGGCCAACAGCAAGGGTTCATCCCTATTGGTCCTGGTCAAAACTGCCACTATGTAGGGAACAGGGTGCCTATTTCTCTGTGTGGATGTTTGGATGCTCTGAGACAAGAGAGCAGACAGCTGCAGAAGGTCTCTCTCTCTCTCTCTCTCTCTCTCTCTCTCTCTCTCTCTCTCTCTCTCTCTCTCTCTCTCTCTCTAGAGAAAGGATCCCAGTCCCCCTGTAGCCCTCATCATATTCTCACTGCAGCTCGACTTTCTATCAGCCCATTCTCTCTGTAGTGACCAGGGGTAGAATACTAAACCCTAAACCCTAACCCTTACCCTAGCGTTAACATTAACTGAGACCCTAATTGTAAACTGTAACTCTAGCGAGCTGTTGCATATCTTAGCTGTTGCGGTTAATAGTTAGTTGATCTTGTGACCATCTGCAGATCATCTATACGGGACTATCTAAATACCAAATCGGAAGGAAAAAAAATCACCCCAAGGACTTGTTGATACATGCTGGATCACCGGGCCGGGCAGTCAACTTTTAAATACAAATATTTACACGTCAAAATGGCCCCTCTCGCTTTAGGGACTCTGTTCCCACAAGCGTCATTCTACATAGCTTCATTCTACATAGCTTCATTCTACATAGCTTCATTCTACATAGCTTCATTCTACATAGCTTCATTCTACATAGCTTCATTCTACATAGCTTCATTCTACATAGCTTCATTCTACATAGCTTCATTCTACATAGCTTCATTCTACATAGCGTCATTCTACATAGCTTCATTCTACATAGCGTCATTCTACATAGCGTCATTCTACATAGCTTCATTCTAAGTAGTGTACATGTGGCAAAATTATTATTGACGTAATGGTCTGTAATAGTAGTAATGCCCTTTCTCTTCCAGAATAAAAAAGTTTTGTCAGTTAGTGACGGGGGGAAAAGCGTGGTTATGGTAAATAGGACTACAGGCCGAGGTCTCCGGGAGACAGAACGTTTTCCTTATTTGATACCAAATTTGTAATTAATTATTTTGCATAAGGTTATTGCCAGTAATACCTGTAAGGGATTTAGTTGATGAAAAGAGAAGTGCTGGAAGAGAGGTGTTGTGTATATCTTGTTCAATAGCGAGCCATGAAGGGGTGGAAGGATCTACCGCAGGGTTCTTCAATTCCGGTCCCGGAGGGCCGAAACACTTCTGTTTTTTTTATTTCTACCTGGTAGTTAATTGCACTCACCTGGTGTCCCAGGTCTGAATTAGCCCCTGATTAGAAGGAGAGGATGAAAAACAGAGGTGTTTCGGCCCTCCAGGACCGGAATTGAAGAACCCTGGTCTACCGCGTCAGGATATGGTTCCTGCCAATAAACCAGTGCTCTAGAAGTTGCTGGCCAATAATAACGCTGAAGATTCGGCAGGCTCAGGCCCCCTAATTCTTTAGGCTTGATTATATGTTTTTTTTTTAGATTTGTATCCCCACACAAAAGGCAAGATGAAAGCTTTAGTTAAAAATATAGGCAGATTCTGAAAGAGATAAAGGAATCTGGGGAGTGTAACCATTTTAAATAACACGGCCTATCATAGATAGAGGCAACATTCTCCAGATCTCAATGTCGCGCTTCAACTTCTCTATCGTGTCGAGATAGTTCAATTTATAAATCAACACCTAAATGTTAAATGTTGTCTCCTGCGATTTTTAAAAGGTATATGTTTAAGGAACTCTGGGTTTAAATCGCCTTTTCAGAGGCTTCACGTTTATCCCAGTTTATAGTGGACCCAGAGAGTCCTCCAGTTTATGGTGGACCCAGAGAGTCCTCCAGTTTATAGTGGACCCAGAGAGTCCTCCAGTTTATAGTGGACCCAGAGAGTCCTCCAGTTTATGGTGGACCCAGAGAGTTCTCCAGTTTATGGTGGACCCAGAGAGTTCTCCAGTTTATGATGGACCCAGAGAGTTATCCAGTTTATGGTGGACCCAGAGAGTCCTCCAGTTTATAGTGGACCCAGAGAATCCTCCAGTTTATGATGGACCCAGAGAGTTCTCCAGTTTATGGTGGACCCAGAGAGTTCTCCAGTTTATAGTGGACCCAGACAGTTCTCCAGTTTATGGTGGACCCAGGGAGTTCTCCAGTTTATGGTGGACCCAGAGAGTTCTCCAGTTTATGATGGACCCAGGGAGTTCTCCAGTTTATAGTGGACCCAGAGAGTCCTCCAGTTTATGGTGGACCCAGAGTGTTCTCCAGTTTATGATGGACCCAGGGAGTTCTCCAGTTTATGATGGACCCAGGGAGTTCTCCAGTTTATAGTGGACCCAGAGAGTCCTCCAGTTTATGGTGGACCCAGAGAGTTCTCCAGTTTATGGTGAACCCAGACAGTTCTCTAGTTTATGGTGAACCCAGAGAGTCCTCCAGTTTATGGTGGACCCAGAGAGTTCTCCAGTTTAGGATGGACCCAGAGAGTCCTCCAGTTTATGGTGGACCCAGAGAGTCCTCCAGTTTATGGTGAACCCAGAGAGTCCTCCAGTTTATGGTGGACCCAGAGAGTCCTCCAGTTTATGGTGGACCCAGAGAGTCCTCCAGTTTATGGTGAACCCAGAGAGTCCTCCAGTTTATGGTGGACCCAGAGAGTTCTCCAGTTTATGGTGGACCCAGAGAGTTCTCCAGTTTATGGTGGACCCAGGGAGATCTCCAGTTTATAGTGGACCCAGAGAGTCCTCCAGTTTATGGTGGACCCAGAGAGTCCTCCAGTTTATGGTGAACCCAGAGAGTTCTCCAGTTTATGGTGGACCCAGAGAGTTCTCCAGTTTATGATGGACCCAGAGAGTCCTCCAGTTTATGGTGGACCCAGAGAGTTTTCCAGTTGATAGTGGACCCAGGGAGTTCTCCAGTTTATGGTGGACCCAGAGAGTTCTCCAGTTTATGGTGAACCCAGAGAGTTCTCCAGTTTATGGTGGACCCAGAGAATCCTCCAGTTTATGGTGGACCCAGAGAGTCCTCCAGTTTATGGTGAACCCAGAGAGTCCTCCAGTTTATGGTGGACCCAGAGAATCCTCCAGTTTATGATGGACCCAGAGAGTTCTCCAGTTTATGGTGGACCCAGAGAGTTCTCCAGTTTATAGTGGACCCAGACAGTTCTCCAGTTTATGGTGGACCCAGGGAGTTCTCCAGTTTATGGTGGACCCAGAGAGTTCTCCAGGTTATGATGGACCCAGGGAGTTCTCCAGTTTATAGTGGACCCAGAGAGTCCTCCAGTTTATGGTGGACCCAGAGTGTTCTCCAGTTTATGATGGACCCAGGGAGTTCTCCAGTTTATGATGGACCCAGGAGTTCTCCAGTTTATAGTGGACCCAGAGAGTCCTCCAGTTTATGGTGGACCCAGAGAGTTCTCCAGTTTATGGTGAACCCAGACAGTTCTCTAGTTTATGGTGAACCCAGAGAGTCCTCCAGTTTATGGTGGACCCAGAGAGTTCTCCAGTTTAGGATGGACCCAGAGAGTCCTCCAGTTTATGGTGGACCCAGAGAGTCCTCCAGTTTATGGTGAACCCAGAGAGTCCTCCAGTTTATGGTGGACCCAGAGAGTCCTCCAGTTTATGGTGGACCCAGAGAGTCCTCCAGTTTATGGTGAACCCAGAGAGTCCTCCAGTTTATGGTGGACCCAGAGAGTTCTCCAGTTTATGGTGGACCCAGAGAGTTCTCCAGTTTATGGTGGACCCAGGGAGATCTCCAGTTTATAGTGGACCCAGAGAGTCCTCCAGTTTATGGTGGACCCAGAGAGTCCTCCAGTTTATGGTGAACCCAGAGAGTTCTCCAGTTTATAGTGGACCCAGAGAGTTCTCCAGTTTATGGTGGACCCAGAGAGTCCTCCAGTTTATGGTGGACCCAGAGAGTCCTCCAGTTTATGGTGGACCCAGAGAGTTCTCCAGTTTATAGTGGACCCAGAGAGTTCTCCAGTTTATAGTGGACCCAGACAGTTCTCCAGTTTATGGTGAACCCAGAGAGTCCTCCAGTTTATGGTGGACCCAGAGAGTCCTCCAGTTTATGGTGGATCCAGAGAGTTCTCCAGTTTATGGTGGACCCAGGGAGTTCTCCAGTTTATGGTGGACCCAGAGAGTCCTCCAGTTTATAGTGGACCCAGAGAGTTCTCCAGTTTATGGTGGACCCAGAGAGTTCTCCAGTTTATGGTGGACCCAGAGAGTTCTCCAGTTTATGGTGAACCCAGAGAGTTCTCCCAGTTTATGGTGGACCCAGAGAGTTCTCCAGTTTATGGTGGACCCAGAGAGTTCTCCAGTTTATGGTGAACCCAGAGAGTTCTCCAGTTTAGGATGGACCCAGAGAGTCCTCCAGTTTATGGTGAACCCAGAGAGTCCTCCAGTTTATGGTGAACCCAGAGAGTCCTCCAGTTTATGGTGAACCCAGAGAGTCCTCCAGTTTATGGTGAACCCAGAGAGTCCTCCAGTTTATGGTGAACCCAGAGAGTCCTCCAGTTTATGGTGAACCCAGAGAGTCCTCCAGTTTATGGTGGACCCAGAGAGTCCTCCAGTTTATGGTGAACCCAGAGAGTCCTCCAGTTTATGGTGAACCCAGAGAGTCCTCCAGTTTATGGTGAACCCAGAGAGTCCTCCAGTTTATGGTGGACCCAGAGAGTCCTCCAGTTTATGGTGAACCCAGAGAGTCCTCCAGTTTATGGTGGACCCAGAGAGTTCTCCAGTTTATAGTGGACCCAGAGAGTTCTCCAGTTTATGGTGGACCCAGAGAGTCCTCCAGTTTATGATGGACCCAGAGAGTTCTCCAGTTTATGGTGAACCCAGAGAGTTCTCCAGTTTATGGTGGACCCAGAGAGTCCTCCAGTTTATGGTGGACCCAGAGAGTCCTCCAGTTTATGGTGGACCCAGAGAGTTCTCCAGTTTATGGTGGACCCAGAGAGTCCTCCAGTTTATGGTGGACCCAGAGAGTTCTCCAGTTTATGGTGGACCCAGAGAGTTCTCCAGTTTATAGTGGACCCAGAGAGTTCTCCAGTTTATGGTGGACCCAGAGAGTTCTCCAGTTTATGGTGGACCCAGAGAGTTCTCCAGTTTATGGTGGACCCAGACAGTTCTCCAGTTTATGGGGGACCCAGAGAGTCCTCCAGTTTATGGTGGACCCAGAGAGTCCTCCAGTTTATGGTGGACCCAGAGAGTCCTCCAGTTTATGGTGGACCCAGAGAGTCCTCCAGTTTATGGTGGACCCAGAGAGTCCTCCAGTTTATGGTGGACCCAGAGAGTTCTCCAGTTTATAGTGGACCCAGAGAGTTCTCCAGTTTATGGTGGACCCAGAGAGTCCTCCAATTTATAGTGGACCCAGAGAGTCCTCCAGTTTATGATGGACCCAGAGAGTCCTCCAGTTTATGGTGGACCCAGAGAGTTCTCCAGTTTATGGTGGACCCAGAGAGTCCTCCAGTTTATGGTGGACCCAGAGAGTCCTCCAGTTTATAGTGGACCCAGAGAGTTCTCCAGTTTATAGTGGACCCAGAGAGTCCTCCAGTTTATGGTGGACCCAGAGAGTCCTCCAGTTTATGGTGAACCCAGAGAGTTCTCCAGTTTATGGTGAACCCAGAGAGTTCTCCAGTTTATGATGGACCCAGAGAGTCCTCCAGTTTATGATGGACCCAGAGAGTCCTCCAGTTTATGGTGGACCCAGACAGTTCTCCAGTTTATGGTGGACCCAGAGAGTCCTCCAGTTTATGGTGGACCCAGAGAGTCCTCCAGTTTATGGTGAAACCAGAGAGTTCTCCAGTTTATAGTGGACCCAGAGAGTTCTCCAATTTATAGTGGACCCAGAGAGTTCGATGAGCTCCAACAGCGGTGGAAGAGACTCTTCGGGGCGTGAGACAAACAAGATGATGTCATCCGCATAGAGCGAGATGCGGTGATCAACCTTTTCCCATGTTTAGCGGAAAAAAATGACACGATGCCTCCTGATACTAATAGCTATGGGTTCCATAGCAATGGCGAATAGCAACGGACTCAAGGGGAACCCCTGGCGGCGGGAACGTTGAAGTGAAAACGGAAGGTGATTTATTGTAATTAGTGAGAACTGAAGCCGTCGGGGCACGCATATAGTATTTCAACCCAAGAGGCAAAACCCTCGCCCAGACCAAACTCATTTACTACTGTCGGAATGTAGTTCCATTCCACTTGGTCAAATGCTTTTTGAGCGTCAAGTGTTAGTGCGCTACTGTTGACCAGGGCCCATAGCTCTGCTATCCCGGTGACGCAATACACTCCTGGTTTGCATCCCAAGTTACACTAACAAGGGACTAGGGTTCCATTTGAGACGGTTTTCTCCTGTGAACTAGCGCTAACCTCTGTCTGCGAGGTCGGAGTCATGCTGAGAACGTTGCAGCAGTAAGAGATAACGTTACAATATATTCCTTTATATCCCTTTCACTCATCCTCAGGCAGAGTGAGATGATGGCGTTCTTATTCAGCCAAGTAATGTGTCACGGAGCTCCAAATAGAAAACTCCCCAGGGGGATGAGCCCTGGCTCTACTCCCGTGTCCATACATTCTAAGTTATTAGCGTGGGTATTGGAATGTGGAATTGACAAGCCCGAGCGAGCTAACGAGCCCCAGTTTCCTCCAATGGCAGCACAGTGGGTGTGTCTGGCAAGCAAAGAGCAGGGAAGAAAATATTCAGCAACTCTTGGAAGACAGTGGATGGAAGTTGATAAGAAATCAGCTCTTTGCCTTCGTCAGGGTTTTCAGAAAAGAGCACCAGAGAAGAGACAGAGGAATGAAGGAGTCAAACCCAGCTAATATAATACAGTATGTTGTTACCACCAGGGTCCAGTACCAGGGAACAAGGGCAGCAGGGTCTGTCTCAGCTGTCCCAGACAGACACATCTCATGGAACCAAGTCAGATTTGATGGACCCTTAGTCAGATTCCATGGACCCTTAGACAGGTTCCATAAGTCAGATTCCATAAGTCAGATTCCACGGACCCTAAATCCGATTCCATGGACCCTAAGTTAGATTCCACGGACCCTAAATCAGATTCCATGGACCCTAAGTTAGATTCCACGGACCCTAAATCAGATTCCATGGACCCTAAGTTAGATTCCACGGACCCTAAATCAGATTCCATGGACCCTAAGTTAGATTACACGGACCCTAAATCAGATTCCGTGGACCCTTAGTCAGATTCCATGGACCCTAAATCAGATTCCATGGACCCTAAGTTAGATTCCACGGACCCTAAATCAGATTCCGTGGACCCTTAGTCAGATTCCATGGACCCTAAGTCAGATTCCATGGACCCTAAGTTAGATTCCATAAGTCAGATTCCATGGACCCTAAGTCATATTCCATGGACCCTAAGTTAGATTCCATAAGTCAGATTCCATGGACCCTATGTCAGATTCAGTTAGTCAGATTCCATGGACCCTAAGTCAGATTTCGTAAGTCAGATTCCATGGACCCTAAATCAGATTCCGTTGGTCAGATTCCATGGACCCTAAATCAGATTCCGTTGGTCAGATTCCATGGACCCTAAGTCAGATTCCATTAGTCAGATCCATGGACCCTTAATTTCGTGCAGTTCTACACGTTGCCATCATGGGGAGAAGACAAGGAGCAGTTCTACAACACATTCACCAGAACCAGGCTGAGATATCAGAACCCCTGTGGTTGTTATGACCAGGCTGAGATATCAGAACCCCTGTGGTTGTTATGACCAGGCTGAGATATCAGAACCCCTGTGGTTGTTATGACCAGGCTGAGATATCAGAACCCCTGTGGTTGTTATGACCAGGCTGAGATATCAGAACCCCTGTGGTTGTCATGACCAGGCTGAGATATCAGAACCCCTGTGGTTGTCATGACCAGGCTGAGATATCAGAGCCCCTGTGGTTGTTATGACCAGGCTGAGATGTCAGAACCCCTGTGGTTGTTGTGACCAGGCTGAGATATCAGAACCCCTGTGGTTGTTATGACCAGGCTGAGATATCAGAACCCCTGTGGTTGTTATGACCAGGCTGAGATATCAGAACCCCTGTGGTTGTCGTGACCAGGCTGAGATATCAGAACCCCTGTGGTTGTCGTGACCAGGCTGAGATATCAGAACCCCTGTGGTTGTCGTGACCAGGCTGAGATATCAGAACCCCTGTGGTTGTCATGACCAGGCTGAGATATCAGAACCCCTGTGGTTGTTGTGACCAGGCTGAGATATCAGAACCCCTGTGGTTGTTATGACCAGGCTGAGATATCAGAACCCCTGTGGTTGTTATGACCAGGCTGAGATATCAGAACCCCTGTGGTTGTTATGACCAGGCTGAGATATCAGAACCCCCTGTGGTTGTTATGACCAGGCTGAGATATCAGAACCCCTGTGGTTGTCATGACCAGGCTGAGATATCAGAACCCCTGTGGTTGTTATGACCAGGCTGAGATATCAGAACCCCTGTGGTTGTTATGACCAGGCTGAGATATCAGAACCCCTGTGGTTGTTATGACCAGGCTGAGATATCAGAACCCCTGTGGTTGTTATGACCAGGCTGAGATGTCAGAACCCCTGTGGTTGTTATGACCAGGCTGAGATGTCAGAACCCCTGTGGTTGTTATGACCAGGCTGAGATATCAGAACCCCTGTGGTTGTTATGACCAGGCTGAGATATCAGAACCCCTGTGGTTGTTATAACCAGGCTGAGATATCAGAACCCCTGTGGTTGTTATGACCAGGCTGAGATATCAGAACCCCTGTGGTTGTTATGACCAGGCTGAGATATCAGAACCCCTGTGGTTGTTATGACCAGGCTGAGATATCAGAACCCCTGTGGTTGTTATGACCAGGCTGAGATGTCAGAACCCCTGTGGTTGTTGTGACCAGGCTGAGATATCAGAACCCCTCTGGTTGTTATGACCAGGCTGAGATATCAGAACCCCTGTGGTTGTTATGACCAGGCTGAGATATCAGAACCCCTGTGGTTGTCGTGACCAGGCTGAGATATCAGAACCCCTGTGGTTGTCGTGACCAGGCTGAGATATCAGAACCCCTGTGGTTGTCGTGACCAGGCTGAGATATCAGAACCCCTGTGGTTGTCATGACCAGGCTGAGATATCAGAACCCCTGTGGTTGTTATGACCAGGCTGAGATATCAGAACCCCTGTGGTTGTTATGACCAGGCTGAGATATCAGAACCCCTGTGGTTGTTATGACCAGGCTGAGATATCAGAACCCCTGTGGTTGTTATGACCAGGCTGAGATATCAGAACCCCTGTGGTTGTTATGACCAGGCTGAGATATCAGAACCCCTGTGGTTGTCATGACCAGGCTGAGATATCAGAACCCCTGTGGTTGTTATGACCAGGCTGAGATATCAGAACCCCTGTGGTTGTTATGACCAGGCTGAGATATCAGAACCCCTGTGGTTGTTGTGACCAGGCTGAGATGTCAGATCCTCTGTCGGGCTGTATCACCGCCTGGTACGGCAACTGCACCGCCTGCAACCGCAGGGCTCTCCAGAGGGTGGTGCGGTCTGCACAACGCATTACCGGGGGCAAACTACCAGCCCTCCAGGACACATACAGCACCCGGTGTCACAGGAAGGCCAAAAAGATCATCAAGGACATCAACCACCCGAGCCACTTCCTGTTCACCCCGCTATCACCCAGAAGGCGAGGTCAGTACAGGTGCGTCAAAGCTGGGACCGGGAGAATGAAAAACAGCTTCTATCTCAAGGCCATCAGACTGTTAAATAGCCATCACTAGCACATTAGAGGCTGCTGCTGCCTATTGAAATCACTGGCCACTTTAAGAAATGGAACACTAGTCACTTGAATAATATTTACAGTCACTTTAATCATGTTTACATATCTTGCACTACTCATCTCATATGTATATACTGCATTCTATTCTATAATATTCTACGGTATCTTAGTCCATGCCGCTCTGTCATTGCTTGTCCATATATGTATATACTCTTAAATTCCATTCCTTACTAGTTTTGTGTGTATTGGGTATATGTTGTGAAATTGTTACATATTACTTGTTAGATATTACTGCACTGTCGGAGCTAGAAGCACAAGCATTTCGCTACACCCGCTATAACATCTGCTAAACACGTGTTTGTGACAAATAAACTTTGATTTTGTTGTGACCAGGCTGAGATGTCAGAACCTCTGGTGGTTGTTGTGACCACACTAAGCCTGTATTAAATAGAGTCTACAGTATAGTATTACATTTTAGTCATTTAGCAGATGCTCTTATCCAGAGCGACTTACAGTTAGTTAGTGAGTGCATACATTATCTTTTTCATACTGGCCCCCCGTGGGAAACGAACCCACAACCCTGGCGTTGCAAACGCCATGTTCTATCAACTGAGCTACATCGCTGCCGGCCATTCCCTCGACGACACTGGGCCAATTGTGCACCGCCCCATGGGTCTCCCGGTCGCGGCCAGCTACGACAGAGCCTGGATTCGAACCAGGATCTCTAGTGGCACAGCTAGCACTGCATCGCAGTGCCTTAGACCACTGCGCCACTCGGGAGTCCCGCACTAAGCCTGTACTAAGTGGAGACTACAGTATAGTTATCACACTAAGCCTGTACCAAGTGGAGACTACAGTATAGTTATCACACTAAGCCTGTACTAAGTGGAGACTACAGTATAGTTATCACACTAAGCCTGTACTAAGTGGAGACTACAGTATAGTTATCACACTAAGCCTGTACTAAGTGGAGACTACAGTATAGTTATCACACTAAGCCTGTACTAAGTGGAGACTACAGTATAGTTATCACACTAAGCCTGTACCAAGTGGAGACTACAGTATAGTTATCACACTAAGCCTGTACTAAGTGGAGACTACAGTATAGTTATCACACTAAGCCTGTACTAAGTGGAGACTACAGTATAGTTATCACACTAAGCCTGTACCAAGTGGAGACTACAGTATAGTTATCACACTAAGCCTGTACTAAGTGGAGACTACAGTATAGTTATCACACTAAGCCTGTACCAAGTGGAGACTACAGTATAGTTATCACACTAAGCCTGTACCAAGTGGAGACTACAGTATAGTTATCACACTAAGCCTGTACCAAGTGGAGACTACAGTATAGTTATCACACTAAGCCTGTACTAAGTGGAGACTACAGTATAGTTATCACACTAAGCCTGTACTAAGTGGAGACTACAGTATAGTTATCACACTAAGCCTGTACTAAGTGGAGACTACAGTATAGTTATCACACTAAGCCTGTACCAAGTGGAGACTACAGTATAGTTATCACACTAAGCCTGTACTAAGTGGAGACTACAGTATAGTTATCACACTAAGCCTGTACTAAGTGGAGACTACAGTATAGTTATCACACTAAGCCTGTACTAAGTGGAGACTACAGTATAGTTATCACACTAAGCCTGTACTAAGTGGAGACTACAGTATAGTTATCACACTAAGCCTGTACTAAGTGGAGACTACAGTATAGTTATCACACTAAGCCTGTACTAAGTGGAGACTACAGTATAGTTATCACACTAAGCCTGTACCAAGTGGAGACTACAGTATAGTTATCACACTAAGCCTGTACTAAGTGGAGACTACAGTATAGTTATCACACTAAGCCTGTACTAAGTGGAGACTACAGTATAGTTATCACACTAAGCCTGTACTAAGTGGAGACTACAGTATAGTTATCACACTAAGCCTGTACTAAGTGGAGACTACAGTATAGTTATCACACTAAGCCTGTACTAAGTGGAGACTACAGTATAGTTATCACACTAAGCCTGTACTAAGTGGAGACTACAGTATAGTTATCACACTAAGCCTGTACTAAGTGGAGACTACAGTATAGTTATCACACTAAGCCTGTACTAAGTGGAGACTACAGTATAGTTATCACACTAAGCCTGTACTAAGTGGAGACTACAGTATAGTTATCACACTAAGCCTGTACTAATTGCACCGGAGGCTGGCCAGCACAAAGGAAGAAGTTCCTTCAACGTGTGTTTAAACAAGTTTGTTTTGTTTTACATACATTTATTGCACTGAAGAGTTTTCTCAGCCTTTTTTCTCAGATTCAGACTGTCTGGATGTCTGGACAGTTGACCACTGGAGCGAGCTAGGCAGTGGTGAGAGCCAGACAAGCTGCATCCCAAATGGCACCCTATTTTTGACCAGGGCCCATAGGGAATGGAGTGGCATTTGGGACTCATCCCCAGAGGCTGGACCAGAAGTTGCCCAGGCAGTCAGTCAGAGAGAGAGAGTCAGTTGAAGTTCTGTGACTCTCTCTCTCTCTCTCTCTCTCTCTCTCTCTTTCTGACTGGAACCTTCATTCAATGCCAGCCTCTTTTGTGTTGCACCTCAATTGACTTTGTAAGAGGTTTACAGCTTTTTCCATTTTCTCCTTTTTAATTTCCAGAGCGGTGAGTCACTTAATACAGGCTTTGAAGAGGCCAATTAAGCAAAGTCTCTCAAACGACTGGCTAGTTGCAGTGGAGTCGAGGTCTTTCTCTTTCTAGTAAGCAAGCCTTGTCCAAGACAGAGGGGAGGGGGACATGAAGGGGGGTGAGGTGAGGGAGGGAGACATGAAGGGGGGTGAGGTGAGGAAGGGAGACATGAAGGGGGTGAGGGAGGGAGGGGACATGAAGGGGGTGAGGTGAGGGAGGGAGACATGAAGGGGGGTGAGGGAGGGAGGGGACATGAAGGGGGGTGAGGTGAGGGAGGGAGACATGAAGGGGGTGAGGGAGGGAGGGAGGGGGGGACATGAAGGGGGGTGAGGTGTGGGTTAGAGGAGGAAGGGAGACATGAAGGGGGTGAGGTGTGGGTTAGAGGAGGAAGGGAGACATGAAGGGGGTGAGGTGTGGGTTAGAGGAGGAAGGGAGACATGAAGGGGGTGAGGTGTGGGTTAGAGGAGGAAGGGAGACATGAAGGGGGGTGAGGGAGGGAGGGAGGGAGGGAGGGGGGGGACATGAAGGGGGGTGAGGTGTGGGTTGGGGGGAGGGAGACATGAAGGAGGTGAGGTGTGGGTTGGGGGGAGGGGACATGAAGGAGGTGAGGTGTGGGTTGGGGGGGAGGGGACATGAAGGAGGTGAGGTGTGGGTTAGAGGAGGAAGGGAGACATGAAGGGGGGTGAGTTGTGGGTTGGGGGAGGGAGACATGAAGGAGGTGAGGTGTGGGTTGGGGTGGGACATGAGGGGGTGAGGTGTGGGTTAGAGGAGGAAGGGAGACATGAAGGGGGTGAGGTGTGGGTTGGGGGGAGGGGACATGAAGGAGGTGAGGTGTGGGTTAGAGGAGGAAGGGAGACATGAAGGGGGTGAGGTGTGGGTTGGGGGGACATGGGGGGTGAGGTGTGGGTTAGAGGAGGAAGGGAGACATGAAGGAGGTGAGGTGTGGGTTAGAGGAGGAAGGGAGACATGAAGGGGGTGAGGTGTGGGTTGGGGGGAGGGGACATGAAGGAGGTGAGGTGTGGGTTTGGGGGGGGGGTTAAGTCTGATAACTATGCCACCAGACGGCCTCTCGGGGGAAACTAAGCTGACCCATGGGGTGAAGTGAGGGGGGTTTAGGGGTGGGCGAAGGTCTGGTTACTAAGCCACCAGACAACTTCATATGGCACAAGATTATCTCTGGGTGGGACTGGGCTGAGCCATGGGGTGAGGTGAGTAATACTCTGGCACCAGTAGCCCTGCCCTCCTTTACCACCCACCTACCCACTGCACAGAGCCCCTGTGCCCTGCCCTTTACCACCCACCTACCCACTGCACAGAGCCCCTGTGCCCTGCCCTTTACCACCCACCTACCCACTGCACAGAGCCCCTGTGCCCTGCCCTTTACCACCCACCTACCCACTGCACAGAGCCCCTGTGCCCTGCCCTTTACCACCCACCTACCCACTGCACAGAGCCCCTGTGCCCTGCCCTTACCACCCACCTACCCACTGCACAGAGCCCCTGTGCCCTGTCCTTTACCACCCACCTACCCACTGCACAGAGCCCCTGTGCCCTGCCCCTTACCACCCACCTACCCACTGCACAGAGCCCCTGTGCCCTGTCCTTTACCACCCACCGACCCACTGCACAGAGCCCCTGTGCCCTGTCCTTACCACCCACCTACCCACTGCACAGAGCCCCTGTGCCCTGTCCTTTACCACCCACCTACCCACTGCACAGAGCCCCTGTGCCCTGTCCTTTACCACCCACCGACCCACTGCACAGAGCCCCTGTGCCCTGTCCTTTACCACCCACCTACCCACTGCACAGAGCCCCTGTGCCCTGTCCTTTACCACCCACCTACCCACTGCACAGAGCCCCTGTGCCCTGCCCTTACCACCCACCTACCCACTGCACAGAGCCCCTGTGCCCTGTCCTTTACCACCCTCCTACCCACTGCACAGAGCCCCTGTGCCCTACCCTTTACCACCCACCTACCCACTGCACAGAGCCCCTGTGCCCTGCCCTTTACCACCCACCTACCCACTGCACAGAGCCCCTGTGCCCTGCCCTTTACCACCCACCTACCCACTGCACAGAGCCCCTGTGCCCTGCCCTTTACCACCCACCTACCCACTGCACAGAGCCCCTGTGCCCTGTCCTTTACCACCCACCTACCCACTGCACAGAGCCCCTGTGCCCTGCCCTTTACCACCCACCTACCCACTGCACAGAGCCCCTGTGCCCTGCCCTTTACCACCCACCTACCCACTGCACAGAGCCCCTGTGCCTTGCCCTTTACCACCCACCTACCCACTGCACAGAGCCCCTGTGCCCTGTCTGCTCTAGATAACAGCAGCGGGTGAGACTAAGGCTTAGATTAAAATCCATATCGCTGAAGATCAGCGCTACAGCACCATTTACATTTCAAGGCCATGTTCCTGCGTTTGCGGAGACTGCATTCACAGCTATCATAAATTATCTTTACATTTAAAATCGCGCTGTAGCGCTAATCTCCCATGATAAGGGTTGAATCTAGCCCTAAGACCCAACACCAATGTCTAAGAAATCACATAGGTGCAATACGAAAAGGGAGTCAAAGTCGTTTTCAGTTTCTAAATGTCTTCAAAGTTGCTTCATACTGAGGAGAGAACACAGATGCAAACGTTATTGTGGCCTTGTGTTCCCTCCTTGAGGTTGGTGTCTGTGGCAGCTGTATTGACTAACAGTTCTAACAGACTGAACCAGTGTTCCCTCCTTGAGGTTGGTGTCTGTGGCAGCTGTATTCACTAACAGTTCTAACAGACTGAACCAGTGTTCCCTCCTTGAGGTTGGTGTCTGTGGCAGCTGTATTCACTAACAGTTCTAACAGACTGAACCAGTGTTCCCTCCTTGAGGTTGGTGTCTGTGGCAGCTGTATTGACTAACAGTTCTAACAGACTGAACCAGTGTTCCCTCCTTGAGGTTGGTGTCTGTGGCAGCTGTATTGACTAACAGTTCTAACAGACTGAACCAGTATTCCCTCCTTGAGGTTGGTGTCTGTGGCAGCTGTATTGACTAACAGTTCTAACAGACTGAACCAGTGTTCCTCCTTGAGGTTGGTGTCTGTGGCAGCTGTATTTACTAACAGGTCTAACTCAGACTGAACCGGTGCCAAGGTTAAGAGAAGCATGCCAAATGGGAATAGGGTGTGTTGATGTAGATAGTCACAGCAAGGCTAATATAGGTCACAAGCTGAGGTGAGTGTTTACTTTGCTAAGAGTTACTGTGTAACTGTGTAGCTTTTCTCTCTGGGGCAAATCAAAGGAATTCTTTCTCCTGTGTGGGTGGTTGTTGAAGTTTATACATGTCTTTGTCTAAAGTCCAACAGAGAGAGAGAGAGAAAGAGTGAGAAAGTTAAAGAGAGAGAGAAAGAGAGAGGGAGGGAGGATACCTACCAAAAAACAATTTGGCATCAACAAATTCAATCCCATTTTGGACAACTTCCTGGACAAAAGGTTCCACTGTAATAGTGAAGGTGTAAACTTGGCAGTAGAAAACCTAAACAGTATATTTAACCTCTCAGCTTCCCTATCAAATCTAAAAATGTCAAGCAGACAACCTAAGAAAAGTAACAACAGTGACAAATGGTTTGATGAAGAATGCAAAAACCTAAGAAAGAAATTGAGAAACCTATCCAACCAAAAAACACAGAGACCCAGAAAACCTGAGTCTACGCCTTCACTATGGTGAATCACTAAAACAATACAGAAATACACTACGGAAAAAGAAGGAACAGCATGTCAGAAATCAGCTCAATGTAATTGAAGAATCCATAGACTCCAACCACTTCTGGGAAGATTGGACAACACTAAACAAACAACAACACGAAGAGTTATCCAACCAAAATGGAAATGTATGGATAAACCACTTCTCCAATCTTTTTGGCTCTATAACAAAGAACAAACAGCAAAAACATGATCAAATACAAATCTTAGAATCAACTATTAAAGACTACCAGAACCCACTGGATTCTCCAACTACATTGAATGAACTACAGGACAAAATACAAACCCTCCAACCCAAAAATATTGGCTATACTTAAACTCCTTAACATCATCCTTAGCTCTGGCATCTTCCAAAATATTTGGAACCAAGGACTGATCACCCCAATCCACAAAGGTGGAGACACATTTGACCCCAATAACTACCGTGAGATATGCATCAATAGCAACCTTGGGAAAATCCTCTGTGTTATCATTAACAGCAGACTTTTACATTTCCTCAGTGAAAACAATGTACTGAGCAAATGTCAAACTGGCTTTTTACCAAATTACCGTACGACAGACCACGTATTCACCCTGCACACCCTAATTGACAAACAAACAAACCAAAACAAAGGCAAAGTCTTCTCATGCTTTGTTGATTTCAAAAAAGCTTTTGACTCAATTTGGCATGAGGGTCTGCTATACAAATTGATAGAAAGTGGTGTTGGGGGGAAAACATATGACATTATAAAATCAATTTACACAAAAAAACAAGTGTTCGGTTAAAATTGGCAAAAAACACACACATTTCTTTCCACAGGGCCGTGGGGTGAGACAGAGATGCAGCTTAAGCCCCACCCTCTTCAACATATACTGTATATCAAAGAATTGGCGAGGGCACTAGAACAGTCTGCAGCACCCGGCCTCACCCTACTAGAATCTGACGTCAAATGTCTATTGTTTGCTGATGATCTGTGGTCCTCTGTAGCTCAGCTGGTAGAGCACGGCGCTTGTAACGCCAGGGTAGTGAGTTCGATCCCCGGGACCACCCATACACAAAAATGTATGCACACATGACTGTAAGTCGCTTTGGATAAAAGCGTCTGCTAAATGGCATATTATTATTATTATTATTATTATCTGGTTCTTCTGTCCCCAACCAAGTATTTGTTAACACTTAGGACTAACTTTCTTTACAGGATGTATGTAGTTGTAAACTGAGTAGCTGACATTCAGAGAAACAAGCCTAACAAAGTGAGTTAGTCCTTTCTGGATGTTATTCCTGGGTAAACCCAATCATTGGACTCCTTCCGAGTGGAGGTCAGGGTTAGGCTGAAGTGGTTGGACTCCTCCAGGGTGAAGGTCAGGGTTAGAATGAAGTGGTTGGACTCCTCCAGGGTGAAGGTCAGGGTTAGGCTGAAGTGGTTGGACTCCTCCAGGGTGAAGGTCAGGGTTAGAATGAAGTGGTTGGACTCCTCCAGGGTGAAGGTCAGGGTTAGGCTGAAGTGGTTGGACTCCTCCAGGGTGAAGGTCAGGGTTAGGCTGAAGTGGTTTAGAGAGCATCAGATTAACCAGAGGAGCTCCTAAACCGCTTCACAGTCAAATAACCCAGCTTTCAGGCTCCTTTTCACTGGCTGCTCTGGCAGGAAGGGCAATGGGGTTAAGGAGTTAAGCACCATTGGTCCAAATGGATCATCATGGACACATGGACATTCTGTACTGTACGACGCCAGATGCAGACACACACACAAACACACACACACATGCATATACGCATCCTGTACAAGGACGCACGCACAGCTGCGTTCACACACACACACACACACACACAGAGAGGGCTGCAGGATGGCCGGTAGAGGGTCACAAAGACAGGAGTAACACACACTGACGTCTGCACACACACACACCCACACACACACACACACACACACACACACACACACACACACAGGAGGCTGCTGAGGAGAGGACGGCTCATAACAATGGCTGGAATGTAGTGAATGGAATGGCATCAAACACATGGAAACCATGTGTTTGATGAGTTTGAAACGTATGTCTCGTGGGTTTCATAACCACGTCTATAATAAATAAAAAATGATGAGACAGGAGA
Organism: Coregonus clupeaformis; assembly: GCF_020615455.1. NCBI lineage: Eukaryota > Metazoa > Chordata > Actinopteri > Salmoniformes > Salmonidae > Coregonus > Coregonus clupeaformis. The sequence continues at coordinate 193,142 of NW_025534431.1, forward strand.
AAGGAATTAATTCAACCATTTATCTAGAACGTGATCATCTACAGCAAATGCAAACCCACATGATGCTCTGTGGCACAACTCCTCCTCCTACATTCAAGCGTCCAGGTGCCCTCCTATCTCTCGTAGGGTAACGGCGGCCAACCTTTCTCTCAACAACAATGTCTCTAGACCGTGGCGTTGACACAGGTGTAGGCATGTGAGTAGCCAGTGTCACAGTCTCGTCATTCACTTGTGTGGGTGTGGCTGAGTCAGTGTCTTGAGAAGGTGACTGTGAGGCCCTAGGTGATGACTGCTGGGTCAGGGTGTCACCCAGTGACAGTTTTCTGGACCGCTCGTGACTGGCGGTTCTGTCAGTGTTGCTTTACTCAACAGTAACTGACCTGTGTGTGCCTTTTCCAGATGACGTCCTCTGCAGTCTGGACAGTGTAGGACACAGGACGATTCCGACCAATGACTGTAGCAGGAACCCCCTTCGGTCCGTTGAGGTAGTTCCTAGCTAAGACAGTTTCTCCAGGATTGAAAGCTCTGTCCTTTGCTCTCAGTTCACAATGTTTGACTTGACTCTCCTTTGAGTAGGTGGAAGCTTGTGTACAGCTCTCTCTTCATGAGTAGCTGGAAGCTTGTGTATAGCTCTGTCTTCATGAGTAGGTGGAAGCTTGTGTACAGCTCTCTCTTCATGAGTAGGTGGAAGCTTGTGTACAGCTCTCTCTTCATGAGTAGCGATGCAGGCGAAGCCTTGGTGGTTGCATGAGGTGTGTTCCTGTCGGATAGCAGGAAGCTGTTCAAGCATGGGTGTCCCTTAACCCTGAGATCCCTTTAAGGCATGTTTCATGGTCTGTACGAACCTCTCCTTCAGCCCGTTGGTAGATGGATGATACGGTGCAGAGCAGATGGTGTTGTACGCCATTAACCTGTAGGAACATAGCCATTTCTTGGGACACTAGCTGAGGTCCGTTGTCGATAAACGAGTTTGAGTGGCGGTTGAAACCGACTGAACACTTCTCCAAGCTCCTAGATGGTCTTCTCTGCAGTAGTAGACCTCACGATGGCAACATATGTCCGCTTGCTATGAGCATCCACGACCACGAGAAACATTCTTCCTTCAAATGGATCTGTCGACACGTAGGCGTTGCCACGCTTCCTATCCCAAGGGATGAAGAGGCGCACGTTGAACTACTTTGCGGAACCTTCTGACAGGAGGAACTTTTTTTTCGCTTTCTCCTCAATGCTTCCATCCAATCCAGGCCGCCAGAATGGCCTGAGTGTAGCTGTTGCAACACTGGTTTTCCTCAGCGAAGGCGGAATGATTAACTCTCCTCCCCGGATATCGGACAACCGGACTGTAGTGACAGCTCCGTTCTCCTGGAAAGGTTTCAGTTCTGGAGCATCGCCTGCAGCTTTACCATCACTTCAGATAACACCGGGTCATTTCTGGTGTTTCTCCGCACTTGTGTTGAAGTGACTGGTGCCATTTTCCAAGACGTCTACTCGGCATGACTCTGGGCTTGACCAACAGGTAGTGGCAACCTGAAAAGTCCACCTGCACTGCAGTGCAGTTCTGACTTGCGATACTTGAGGTCGTAGGTGTGTGCTGACAACAACCGAACCCACCTTTTTGCATTCTGCTTGCAGCAGGTGACGGAATCCCAGTATGCGTTCCAAAGATGCTCGTCAGCGGACGATGATCTGTAAAAAAGGGTGAACTTCCTCCTGTGCAGATACTGGTGAAACTTACGCACTCCAAAAACGATGCCCACACCATATGGACTAGCATCACAAGCTAGTTGGATGGGCAACGACGGGACGAAGGTACCTCAGTGCCTCGGATTTCAGGAGTGTTTCCTTGGTTATCACGAAAGCTTCCTTGCATTGTTCTGTCTATTTCCACGTTTTGTCCTGACAAAACAACTGAAGTAGTGGCTTCAGCTTCATTGCTAAACTCGGAATAAAGCGTACGTAATGATTCAGTAACCCCAGGAAATAACTTAGTTGGCTCACGTTCTGAGGAGCTGAGGCGTCCAAGGTCAAGCCTTGACCTTGTGAAGGCTCATAGCATCGATGACGGTGTCCGAGGTGTTCAGCCGATCATTGGAAGAATGCACGTTTTTGTCCTTACGAACTCGCAGTCCGTAGTCCTTCAATCTCTGTAAGGTCACCTCAATGTTCCGGAGATGGTCCTCTTCATCCTTCCCAGTAACGAGGACGTTATCCAGGTAGCAATCCACCCTCTGGAACAGCACTTCTAAACGGTAGACGACAGTACATGAAGAGCCCACAAGTGCAGGGTTCTTCAATTCCGGTCCTGGAGGGCCGAAACACCTCTGTTTTTCATCCTCTCCTTCTAATCAGGGGCTAATTCAGACCTGGGAAACCAGGTGAGTGCAATTAACTACCAGGACGAAATAAAAAAAACAGAGGTGTTTCGGCCCTCCAGGACCGGAATTGAAGAACCCTGCCCTAGTGTGTCACAACGGTCAGCAGATCCTTTGACTTTTCATCCACCTGCGTCTGCAAGTAGGCTTGGCAGAGGTCGATTTTCATTAACTTTGACCCCCCAGCTCGCCAAAAAAAAGGTTGTCGATGTGTGGTAGTGGATACTGCTCAGCGGACAACACATTGACTTTAAAGTCTCCACACATTCTGATTCCACCATCCTTCTTAAGGACTGATATGATGGGTCACTCCAGTACTTTGTTCTCAACTAGAGCGTCTAAGTCAGCCTAGACTTTTGGTCTGATGGCATAAGGTTACGGCTCGTGGTTTCAGAAACGTTGGTTTGCTGTCTGGCTTAATGCTAAGCTTCACTGCAATGTCTTTCATGCTACCGTTAAAGACTTCTCCATGTTTCTTTAAAGATGGCAAGTAGGCCTGTGTCTCCATGTGTCATTGTACGCACTGACGGCCAGTCCAGTGTGATTTTCCTCCAGCCATGAACATCCCAGTAGTGATAGATAGTCTCCTTTCACGACGTAGAGTGGCAGCTTTTCAGTTTGCCCGGTTAGCTGAACTGTGACAACCATGATGGCTCTCACAGCGACAGATTCACCTGTATACGTTTTTAACACAATGTGTCTTTTTGTAGACTGTGTCTGACACAAGAGATACAGCTGCCCCCTGAGTCAATCTCCATACAGCTGCCCCTGAGTCAATCTCCATACAGCTGCCCCTGAGTCAATCTCCATACAGCTGCCCCTGAGTCAATCTCCATACAGCTGCCCCTGGGTCAGGCTGCCCCTGAGTCAAACTGTTCTGTATACGAGCTCCACTATTCAACACTTTCATCAAACTGCCCAATAGTTTTTCGTTTGTCAAAATACCTGATTGTCACTCACTTCAATATTGTCCTCAACCACAGCACTATTTTCCTCAGTCACGTGATCTTCATTCACTTCACTCACCTGACGTTTCATCCTCAAGTTCGCTCATTTAGCAGTTTTTCATTCCAAAGTTCGTCAGTTGAATAAATGTATTTTCCTTTAGTCACTCTGTATTTGTCCCTTTTTAATCACGTTGTTTTCCCGCTCCGACGTCCGTCTCGAGTCATTTTCCGCTGTCCATGACAATGCTATCTCTCTCTCTTAGCTAGTTTGACTATGCACTTGCCTCTGCTAGCAATACACTGTGCTAACATTAGCCTAGACCAGTGGTATTCAAACTTTTTCAGTACCAGTACTGACTCAATGTGCAGGGGTACCAGGTAGTTGAGGTAATTGAGGTAATACAGTATGTACATGTGGGTAAAAAGTGACTATGCAATCAGGATATATAATAAACAGAGCAGCAGCAACGTCTGTGAAGAGTGATAGTGTGTCTATGTGTGTGTGTGTGTGTGAGCGTGTGTGTGAGCGTGTGTGTGAGCGTGTGTGTGAGCGTGTGTGTGAGCGTGTGTGTGTGTGTGAGCGTGTGTGTGTGTGTGAGTGTGTGTGTGTGTGTGTGTGTGTGTGTGTGGCGTGTGTGAGCGTGTGTGTGTGTGCGCGTGTGTGTGTGAGCATGTGTGTGTGTGTGTGAGCGTGTGTGTGCGTGTGAGCGTGAACGTGTGTGTGTGTGTGTTAGAGTGTCAGTGTAGTATGTGTGAGTGTGTGTGGGTAGAGTCTAGTGAGAGTGCATAGAGCCGGTGCAAGGGAGTCAGTACAAAACAATTAAGATAAAGCAATAATTAATAAAGGGGGTCAATGTAAATTGTAAATTTCATGAACTGTTCAGCAGTCTCATGGCTTGTGGTAGAAGCTGTTCAGGTGCCTTTTTGTCACAGACTTGGCGCTCCTGTACCGCTTGCCGTGTGGTAGCAAAGAGAAAAGTCTATGACTTTGACAATTTTTAGGGCCTTCTGCTGACACCGCCTGGTATAGAGGTCCTGGATGGCAGGGAGTTCGGCTCCAGTGATGTACTGGGCCGTACACACTTACCTCTGTAGCGTCTTGCGGTCGGATGCTGAGCTGTTGACATACCAAGTGGTAATGCAGCCAGTCAAAATGTTCTCAATGGTGCAGCTGTATAACTTTTTGAGGATCTGAGGGCCCATGCCAAATGTTTTCAGCCTCCTGAGGGGGAAGAGGCGTCGTCACGCCCTCTTCACGACTGTGTTGGTGTGTTTGGACCATGATAGGTCCTTGGTGATGTGGACGCCGAGGAACGTGAAGCTCTCGACCCGCTCTACTACGGTCCCGTCGATGTGAATGGGGGCGTGTTCGGCCCTCCGTTTCCTGTAGTCTACGATCAGCTCCTTTGTCTTGCTGACGTTGAGGGAGAGGTAGCTGTCCTGGCACCACACTGCCAGGTCTATGACCACCTTCCTACGTCTCAGGCCTACCACCGTCGTGTCGTCTGCTAACTTAATGACGGTGTTGGAGTCGTGCGCGGCCACGCAGTCATGGGTGAACAGGGAAGTACAGGAGGGGACTGAGCACGCCCCCCCTGAGGGGCCCCCGTGTTGAGGATCAGTGTGGCGGATGCGTTGTTGCCTCACCTGGGGGCGGCCCGTCAGGAAGTCCAGGATCCAGTTGCAGAGGGAGGTGTTCAGTCCAAGGACGTTAGCTTAGTGATGAGCTTGGAGGGCACAATGGTGTTGAACGTTGAGCTGTAGTCGATGAACGGCATTCTCACGTAGGTGTTCCTTTTGTCCAGGTGGGAAAAGGGCAATGTGGAGTGCAATAAAGATTGAGTCGTCATCTGTTGATCTGTTGGGGCAGTATGTGACTTGGAGTGGGGTCCAGGATTTCTGGGACGATGGTGTTCATTGATGTGAGTGCTACGGGGGCAGTAGTCATTTAGACAGGTTACCTTGGTGTTATTGGGCTCCAGGGACTATGGTGGTCTGCTTGAAACATGTAGGTATTACAGACTGGGTCAGGGAGAGGTTGAAAATGTCAGCGAAGACACTTGCCAGCTGGTCAGCGCATGCTCTGAGTACGCGTCCTGGTAATCCATCTGGCCCTGCGGCCTTGTGACTGTTAACCTGTTTAAAGGTCTTGCTCACATCAGCTGCGGAGAGCGTGATCATACAGTCATCCGGAACAGCTGGTGTGCTCACGCATGGTTCAATGTTGCTTGCCTCGAAGCGAGCATAGAAGGCATTTAGTTCGTCTGGTAGGGCTCGCGTCACTGGGCAGCTCTCGGCTGGGGTTTCCTTTTGTAATCTGCCCTGCCACATCCGACGAGCATCAGAGCCGGGGGTAGTAGGATTCTATCTTAGTCCTGTATTGACGTTTTACCTGTTTGATGGTTCACTGTGGGGACGACGTCGTCGATGCACTTATTAATGAAGCCGGTGACTGACGTGGTGAATCCCGGAACATACTCCAGTCTGTGCTAGCGAAACAGTCCTGTAGCTTAGCATCCGATTCATCGGACCACTTGCGTATTGACGCGATCCTACTGGTACTTCCTGTTTGAGTTTTTTGCTAGTAAGCAGGAATCAGGAGGACAGAGTAATGGTCCGATTTGCCAAATGGAGGGCGAGGGAGAGCTTTGAATGCGCCTCTGTGTGTGGAGTAAAGGTGATCTATATGTTTTTATCCCTCTAGTTGCACAGGTGACATGCTGGTAGAAATGAGGTCAAACGGATTTCAGTTTCCCTGCATTAAAATCACCGGCCACTAGGAGCGCCGCCTCTGGATGAGCATTGTTCTTGTCTGCTCATGTCCCTATTCAGCTGGTTGAGTGTTGTCTTAGTGCCAGCTAAGTGGTAAATAGACAGCTACACAAAAAAAAAAAATAATACAGATGAAATCTCTCTTGGTAAATATTATGGTCCGCAGCTTATGTAGGTATTCTAACTCAGGCGAGCGGAACCTCCACAGACTTCCTTAATATTAGAGATCTCTCACCATCCCGTTGTTAACAAAGAGACGCACACCACCACCCCCCCCTGTTCTTCCCGGACCGTTCTGTTCTGCCGATGCGTAGAGAAACCAGCTAGACGTATATTATCCATGTCCTTGCTCAGCCAAGCATTGTCTATTTTACATTTACATTTTAGTCATTTAGCAGACGCTCTTATCCAGAGCGACTTACAGGAGCAATTAGGGTTAAGTGCCTTGCTCAAGGGCACAGCGACAGATTTTTCACCTAGTCGGCTCGGGGATTAGAACCAGCGACCTTTCGGTTACTGGCACAACGCTCTTACCCACTAAGCTACCTGCCGCCCCTCTATTAAAGTACTTCATGTCCCGTTGACAGGGATAGTATCAATAGCGCCGTCTTCGCCTTCTACGGGTGTTGGGGATTAGGGGGGGCCTGGTCCGAGATAATCAATGTGTTATGCCTCCGACTCGTTGAAGTAGAAATCCTCGTCCAAATCAAGGTTAGTGACAGCTGTTCTGACGTCCAGAAGCTCTTTCCGGAAACGATGGCGGAAAACATTATATACAGTGAGGGAAAAAAAGTATTTGATCCCCTGCTGATTTGGTACGTTTGACAAAGAAATGATCAGTCTATAATTTTAATAAACCTACCATTAAAAAATTATAGACTGATCATGTCTTTGTCAGTGGGCAAACGTACAAAATCAGCAGGGGATCAAATACTTTTTTCCCTCACTGTACAAAAAAAAGCTAAGATCAGCGCAATAAAATACACAATCTTTTGTTTTGTCTCATGGGTTTATAACAATTCAATAATGATGAGACGGGAGACCGGAATTAATTCAACCATTTATCTAGAACTTGATCATCTACAACACATGCAAACCCCCCATGATGCTCTGCGCACAACTATGGCAAGTATGTACAATAGGTGCAAATAGTACAACCCTAATACACAACAGATACCGTTCCATTTATTTCGTCACAGCCATTACTATGAGCCCGTCCCCCCCAATTAAGGTCCCACCAGCCGCCAGTGTTATTCCAGCGATTTATACATAACATTGCTTAACCACTTACATAATCATTATTTATTTATCTACCACAAGGATTACTTCAGTAACTGAGAAACAAACTCCCTTTTAAAACCTTTAAGATGCTTAATCGTTGTTTACGGTGCAACAACAACGCAATAGATGTTGATTAGCTGAATGTAGCTGAGTTTAGAAAAGTCTTTACATAAGTGTCAACATTTATTGAAACAGCTCAAACATTATGCAAGTAGTTAAGCGCAATGAAGTAACTGCTGCTAAAACAACAAAGCAGTTCCAGAGTTCCTTAACATTTCTGGATAATATTCTGCAGACCAGGAACCGACATCAAACTAGCTGACATCCATTTCAATGGAGCATGACAGAATGATGGTGGGGTACAATAGGTGGTGTCTCTAGGTTCAAGGTTCAAGGTTCAAGGTTGTGAAAACAGGACAAATCCAATTAGGGTCAATTAGTGTTAGACTGTAGAAGGATATATCACTATCTTCAGACAGCCCAGGACATACACACAACACAGACCACAGTCTGATCTCTCTAGGAACACATGCCAGGGATATCGTGTCCATACGCTGTAGTGTTCTGCATTATCGCCGTAGTGTTCTGCATTATCACTGCAGTGTTCTGCATTGTCACGGCAGTGTTCCGCATTATCACTGTGGTGTTCTGCATTATCGCTGTAACGTTCTGCGTTATCGCTGTAGTATCCTGCTTTATCACTGTAGTGTTCTGCATTGTCGCTGTGTTGTTCTGCATTATCACTGTGACGTTCTGCATACCGCTGTGACGCTCTGCATTATCGCTGTCTTGTTCTGCATTATCGCTGTATTGTTCTGGATTATCGCTGTAGTGTTCCGCATTATCGCTGTGGCATTCTGCATTATCGTTGTAGTGTTCAAAATTATCACTGTGGTGTTCTGCATTATCGCTGTAGTGTTCTGCATTATCGCTGTAGTGTTCAGCATTATCGCTGTAGTGTTCTGCATTGTCACTGTGGTGTTCTGCATTATCGCTGTAGTGTTCTGCATTATCGCCTGTAGTGTTCAGCATTATCGCTGTAGTGTTCTGCATTGTCACTGTGGTGTTCTGCATTATCGCTGTAGTGTTCAGCATTATCGCTGTAGTGTTCAGCATTATCGCTGTAGTGTTCTGCATAGTCACTGTGGTGTTCTGCATTATCACTGTAGTGTTCAGCATTATTGCTGTAGTGTTCAGCATTATCACTGTGGTGTTCTGC
>NW_025534432.1:0-72500 GCF_020615455.1 Coregonus clupeaformis
CGCAGTTGGCAAAGCTAATACTAAGAGCTAAATGCTAAATGTGTGTTTTGTCACATTGTACCTAAGATAAAACTGAAGCTAATTGCTAAATATACTAATTATATTTATTTTTACCGCAGTACTTTAACCTTAGAGGTCCTACGATGGATTCAAGCCTCTTAAACTTGTTTGTGAGTGGAACTGAAGTTCTACCTGAAATATGAGCTCTATTATGTGTAATTGTGTGAGTATAAGGTATAAAATAGTGAGCTGTAAGCGTAATACTGTCAGTCTATTGTATAGTAAGCATAGGCTTAGGGATATGCGCATATGCTTGATTTCACAGAGAGATAAAACTTCTGACATGAGGTGGCTTCAAACCCTTAAACCAAAATGGTAGGTTAAGGTCATGAGGAGGCGGTCCCATTTGGCGTTACCCTGCAAAATAACACAGACAAAGAGGAGAGATTTTAACATGAGTATTCTAGTTTTAACGCGATGGTTAAAGATAGAAACTTGTTTTGTGACTATGAATTTAAACATTAAATATATGTTAGCGAAGTATAATAAATTGAATTAAATGAACAAATAACGGATTAAAATAAAAAATAATGGTTTTGGCGATCTATTTAGTTCTGAGTTTTTAGTCTTAGAGTAGATAATAACAGAGAGCGAAGGAATATTGAATGGTTGGAAATGCTCAGTGATGGCATTAACTATAAAGCTTTATTTCTGTCTTTGTCCCTTATGCAAGAGAGACAGGAGAGGAAGCGAGAGATACAGGAAGTGATCACGTAGCGGCAGAGGATCAAGTCAAAAACAAAATAAGGTTTTGGGAACTGTTACAAGATATATGATATTATGACAATTTTTATAGGCATAGCAAATACTATTTCATTAAATTGCATTTGGAAGCTTTTTGTATCACTGGGAGTTTGACGATTACAGATGTATTTAGGAATCAAGATTGCTATTCTGTAAAATTTAAGATAATCCGACTGATAGAGCCAAAAGGAGTTTATTAAATTAGATAATAATTGGATTGAAAAACTTTATTTGAAGGTGTTATTAAGTGTGTTCACTACATTTACCCATTTGATAGGATTTGTAGTAATATAGCCACCACTAATGCCTACTTAGATAAATTAGTGACATGAGATATAGAATTAAAATTAGTTTTAATTATTCTGAATTTTAATTGAATTTATTTGGAGTTTTTAGGAGGTTGTTAGAGTTCTCTTTAATAATTTAAGAAGAGAGGAAGTCACTGCGGCTACAGTCTAAAATAAGATAGTTCACGGAAAGGTTTACACACGATTGATAGGGAATGAAATAGTAATCCTTTAATTAAAGTAGTATTAGAAAGTAGGAGTTAAGAAAAACTAATGGCAGAAGTTAGTACACCTTTCTCACATACGGATTCAACAAAAGTACAGCTTAGGATGTTTATCCTCAGCTTTCAGTGATCATCCAGCAGGAGTGATTATGGCATCAGAGATGAAGATGAATAATAGATAGAGACAAGTAGAAAGCAGCGGTAGAGATAGATCAAAGCTCCAGAAGGAAGAAAATGTAAGAATCTGGAAAAGAAAAGAAGGAAGGGATTAAGAGGATGGAACAAAGAAGATGAGGATGGTGAAGATGAGCAATGATGATGAAGAAGGTCATGCATGAGTGGATGCATGACTCATGATCAGAAGGAAGTTAGCAAGAAGGAAAAAAGAAAAGGATACACAAGATTTGATCTCTGATGAAATTGAAGATGAAAGTGCATACAATGAAGATTTGGAAATTAAAAGGGCTTTATGTTCAAGAGATTTTATCCTACAATAAACTTGCAAAAGAAGAAATGGATACATAGACCAATGCTTATCATGCCTGGATAAAGCAAATAGTTTAGAAGTAACACAGCTGAAGATACAGAAGAGGAGAAGCTGCACAGGAGCATACGATGAGAGAAGAAGAGAAAATAGCCAACAATTGAAGTAAAACAATAGGCCATTAGAAGTGATAGTAGATAGGGAAAACTTATCGAGTTCCAGCCTAAGAGAGTTAAACATCACTAGTGATATGAATTAGGACAAGGATTTGAGAGTGATAAAACAGTTAATTACTCTTAAAGGTACTAATATTAGAAGATATTTTTATTGTACAGTATTAGGAGAGAGATGCATTGTTTAAATTGAATTGTGGAATTAGATGTACACCTAAACGACTAAGTTTTAAAAATTATTTTACTTTAACGATAATATCCATGAAGATGATAATGTATTCTCTATTGAACCATCTGTCTTGAAAATAAAATTAAAAAAGAGTAGCCTCTTCTTCATAATTTACATTCTTACACTAAGAATTTCAGGCTAGGCTAAAAAAATTATTTAATCGTTTGCCAAATGTGTATAATAGTCTAAGAAGCAGGTAGGGAACTTACCAATCACATATTCTGAAATTTGGTAGTAAAGAAATTTTGTAAGATAAATCAGAAGAGGAAAAGGTTTCAAATGTTATGAGAGAAAACATTAGATTAAAATAAATTAAGGAAGTAGATTTCAGGTTGGAACTCTAGGAGACAGTAGCTAAGTTTAAAGTTAGTAGTAAGACAGAGAGAGAGAGAAAGTGGTGAATGACATTTTTAGAAGTTTAGTAGAAAATATAGTAGGGGATTTCGATCTATTAAAGAACAGATACATTGAAAATATGTGTTGCTGAATGATAAAAGAAGAATTGAGGTAATTAGGCCTCTATATTTACAAGTTTCCAGCAGGAAAGATCAATAATGATGCCTGGGATGTATTTTTTGTACTATTAAAAGTTTGAAGTCAGAATTTAGAAAAGGACTGGGATTTAGGGAAAAAGTAGCCTGAAGTGAGATAAGTGGGAAGTACAAAGGCAGAGACATCTTGCTAACCTGGGGAAAACCAAGAATAATAGGACAGTAACACTTCAGTTTATTAGAACAACGAGGAGAAGCAATTTAATTCTTTCCAACATTGATAGTTATTAAAGCCCTTAAATATAGCATTTGGTTATAAGGGAACCAGCTGACACCAATGTTAGGAAAAAATACTTGCCCAAAGTTAGGATAGGGCGTTCCTCCCATATGGAGAGATAATTATGGAATAAGTATTGTTATCAGGACCAGGGTTAAGCTGTTGCACCTAGTCAAAGGAGGATAGTTTGTACAACGATATGATAGGAAGATGTGGAGTGACTGTTCACTTATAGTGCGTGTCTTACGAAAGGTCAGGAGAATATATGTATACTTATCTAGTGCAAGCATTAGAGAATTTGTTTCAGTTAAAATTGTGGTTAAAGGGCTATGTAATTCGTAAGTGAGTGCCTATAATGGAAGATTTGAAATCTATTTGAAGTTCCACAGTCACGAGGGAGTTCAGGAAAGGAGTAGATTATAGTAGTCCACTCAACAGTAAGATACACAGAGGATAATAGGAACTTTTGCACTAGAAGTAATTAGGAGTTGATACAGCATGGTCGTCAACTGCTTTGTGAAGCCCAACTTTAGAAGGATTAATGATACGATAGCTTAATATGCAAAAAAGAGAGTATGACACCGACAACAACTTTTCTGAAATTAAATTGGGAATTTTAGACTCATGGGTTATATTACGGATGGAGAGTACTGTCAATGATAATACGAATAGAAGGAGTTAAAATAGGAGAACAGATAGTAGTAGAGAAGAATATAGATTCATCATGGAGGACAGGATGAGATCTTTGATTTTGATGACAGACAAGGAGAGGTATACAGTCAGTACCGCTTGTTCTTCTGTTGTAGAAGTAGAATGGGTGGCTCATTCTGTAAGATCAGTGAGAATCTGAGTGCATGTCATTTTAAATTACAGCACCAAACATATTTGAAGCCCAGTCAGCCTCTATCAGGTATAGGTCAGTCTTATACTTTATCGCAGCTGTGGTATCAGCAGCAATCCGTGGCAGATAAAATAATATGAATTTGTCAGAACAGTGGTTTAAGCCTAGGTTTAAGTGAAGTGCTTGGTTAAATAGATTACCCTAGGAATTATTTAAATGGGAAAGAAAATTGAAGTATACTTGGAACCTAAAGTATTCAGGTAGAAACATTGAGGGCTAAATTGTTTTTGTTCTAATAAAACATATGAGGTAAAGTATGTTTATAGAATATCAATTTAGTGATTTATATGAGACTTCAGATAATTACGGACAAAAAGGTTAGAGAGGACAACAAATATGTTACTTTTTATGTACCAAGTAGTGATAAACCTTAGAGACTTTTACAGTATTAAATAGAACAGCTTTTGACTGACAATGTGACTATTGAGATTTTTGAGATATTTGGAGAGTTTGTGGTGATAAAATATATATTCTTACATTATGGATGGATAGGATTTTGTTACAGCCTCCAGCGTTGAAGCTTCCATGAAGTTTTTACCATTAGAGATAGCACGGACAAGCTAGAATGGGGTTAAAAGGGTGACATGTCATAGTCTTCCGACCTATCATTGAAGGATGAAGTTTAAGGGAGAAGGGGACTTTATTCGCTTGGTATGGTGTAACATTTAGAGAAGATTAACAACTACTAGAAGACATTGGCTCTAATCTGTGCTGTGCCTTTCACATTTAGAGAAGATGAACAACTACTGAAGAACCTTTCACTTCCCTCTCATAGACTTCTCAAACCTTGCTGGTCTGTTTGGTCTCTTTCTCAATGTTTGCGCCTCTGGGGTTAGAAACTCTGTGCTACATGTATTTGGAAAGTATTCAGACCCCTTGACTTTTTCAACATTTTGTTACGTTACAGCCTTATTATAAAATGGATTAAATAAATAAAAATCCTCATCAATCTACACACAATACCCCATAATGACAAAGTGAAAAGTTTTTTTTTTGTGCAAATGTATTCAAAATAAAAAACAGAAATACCTTATTTGCATAAGTATTTAGACCCTTTGCTATGAGACTAGACATTGAACTCAGGGGTGCATCCTGTTTCGATTGATCATTCTTGGATGTTTCTATAACTTGATTGGAGTCCACACCTGTGGTAAATTCAGTTGATTGGACATGATTTGGAAAGGCACACACCTGTCTATATAAGGTCCCAACAGTTGACAGTGCATGTCAGAGCAAAAACCAGCCAAGAGGTCGAGGAATTGTCCGTAGAGCTCCGGGGACAAGGATTGTGTCGGGGAAGGGTACCGAAAATGTCTAAAGCATTGAAGGTCCCCAAGAACACAGTGGCCTCCATCATTCTTAAATGAAAGAAGTTTGGAAAACCAAGACTCTTCCTAGAGCTGGATCAGTCCGGCCAAACTGAGCAATCGGGGAAGGGCTTGGGAGGTGACCAAGAACCCAGTGGTCACTCTGACAGAGCTCCAGAGTTGCTCTGTGGAGATGGGAGAACCTTCCAGAAGGACAACCATCTCTGCAGCACTCCACCAATCAGGCCTTTATGGTAGAGAGGCCAGACGGAAGCCCCTCCTCAGTAAAAGGCACATGACAGCCCGCTTGGAGTTTCGCCAAAAGGCACCTGAAGACTCTCAGACCATGAGAAACAAGATTATCTGGTCTGTTAAAACCAAGATTGAACTCTTTTGTCTGAATGCCCAAGCCGTCACGTCTGGAGGAAACCTGGCACCATCCCTATGGTGAAGCATGGTGGTGGCAGCATCATGCTGTGGGGATGTTTTCAGCAGCAGGGACTGGGAGACTAGTCAGGATCAGGCAAAGATGAACGGAGAAAAAGTACAGAGAGATCCTTGATGAAAACCTGCTCCAGGCGCTCAGGACCTCAGACTGGGGCGAAGGTTCACCTTCTAACAGGACAACAACCCTAAGCACACTCCAAGACAAAGCAGGAGTGGCTTCGGGGACAAGTCTCTGAATGTCCTTTTTGAGTGACCCAGCCAGAGCCCGGACTTGAACCTGATCGAACATCTCTGGAGAGATCTGAAAATAGCGTGTGAAGCGACGCTCCCCATCAACCTGACAGAGCTTGAGAGGATCTGCAGAGAAGAATGGAGAACTCCCAAATACAAGCGTGCCAAGCTTGTAGCGTCATACCCAAGAAGACTCAAGGCTGTAAGTGTGATATTTCCGTTTTAATTTGTTATAAGTAGCAAACATTTCTAAAAACCTGTTTTTGCTTCGTCATTATGGGGGTATTGTGTGTAGATTGTTGATGGGGGGACTATTTAATCCCATTTTAGAATAAGGCTGTAAACGTAACAAAAATGTGGAAAAAAAAATCAAGGGGTCTGAATACTTTCCGACTGCACTGTAAATATGTTTTTGGATGCCTCCTTGCCACTGGGGGCAACGTAATACATAAGGTAATGCATCAGGCGATAGGTCAGGTTAGGTTTAAATTATACATTGGGTAATGGACCAATAACAAACCTCTCTACCAATAGAGGCAATAGTAATAGTGTATTTCTGTAGGTACTAACTTTGCCATGGTTCATTGGACAAAGCCTATGGGGGAAATGAATGGAATTGATGTAGTGTGGTTGGATAAAGGCTGTCAATCAAGGTCTGTGGTAAACACAGGCTTAGAAGATCTTATACGTTTTGTTCTATGAGATCATCTTCATCAGCTAACGCCATTTTGTGAAATTTGAAGCATTTATGTAATCAGACCCTTTATTAATTTTTTTTTTTAAACACAAAGGCTTCATTCTTCATAAAGGTCTGTTAACTGATTGATATCTCATAGAACAACACATATCAAACTGCATTGTTGGTTAAGGGGCTTGTTAGTAAGCATTTCAAGGTAAGGTTCCAACAACCTGATGTATTCGATGTGGCAAATAACATTTGATTTGATCTAAGCCTTTGTTAACCTCTGACCATATTTTCAGCGTTTATCCCAAAACCCCTATTCTTTCCCATTCATTTTCCCCATAGGGAAATATACCATAGCTGAATGAACCAAAGGTAACTCATTTCCATGTTTTTAGGCCTCCAATCTGGCCAGCTCTATAAACAGCTAGTTTCCAGTGTTCCCCTCCCCCACCTAGACCACTTCGCAGACAGTCCTAAATTCTTGCTTGATAAATAGTTTTTTTTGCTAAAAAAAAAGCATTTTTTTTTCTCCATTTGAATGGAAATCTATTACAGTAAAGTACTTCATTAATTGTTAACCAGAAATGATTTGATATTGATGTAAAAATGCCTGCATTGGGTCTTTAAAGCTAGAATCCCATTAGTTGCTACATCCATTTTTGGACTATGAATTAATTATATACTGTATACTGATTCATTCTTGAAGTACCTGGTCAATATAATGGATAATCTGAGAGCAGCCACTATAGTACCTGGTCAATATAATGGATAATCTGATAGAGCAGCCACTATAGTACCTGGCCAATATAATGGATAATCTGATAGAGCAGCCACTAGAGTACCTGGCAAATATATAATGGATAATCTGATAGAGCAGCCACTATAGTACCTGGTCAATATAATGGATAATCTGATAGAGCAGCCACGATAGTACCTGGTCAATATAATGGATAATCTGATAGAGCAGCCACTATATACCTGGTCAATATAATGGATAATCTGATAGAGCAGCCACTATAGTACCTGGTCAATATAATGGATAATCTGAGAGCAGCCTCTATAGTACCTGGTCAATATAATGGATAATCTGAGAGCAGCCACTATAGTACCTGGTCAATATAATGGATAATCTGATAGAGCGGCACACTATAGTACCTGGTCAATATAATGGATAATCTGTTAGAGCAGCCACTATAGTACCTGGTCAATAAAATGGATAATCTGATAGAGCAGCCACTATAGTACCTGGTCAATATAATGGATAATCTGAGAGCAGCCTCTATAGTACCTGGTCAATATAATGGATAATCTGATAGAGCAGCCACTAGTAGTACCTGGTCAATATAATGGATAATCTGAGAGCAGCCACTATAGTACCTCGTCAATATAATGGATAATCTGATAGAGCAGCCACTATAGTACCTGGTCAATATAATGGATAATCTGATAGAGCAGCCATATAAGGTACCTGGTCAATATAATGGATAATCTGAGAGCAGCCACTATAGTACCCGGTCAATATAATGGATAATCTGATAGAGCAGTCCTATAGTACCTGGTCAATATAATGGATAATCTGATAGGAGCAGCCACTATAGTACCTGGTCAATATAATGGATAATCTGATAGAGCAGCCACTATAGTATCTGGTCAATATAATGGATAATCTGGAGCAGCCACTAGAGTACCTGGTCAATATAATGGATAATCTGATAGAGCAGCCACTATAGTACCTGGTCAATATAATGGATAATCTGAGAGCAGCCACTATAGTACCTGGTCAATATAATGGATAATCTGATAGAGCAGCCACTATAGTACCTGGTCAATATAATGGATAATCTGATAGAGCAGCCACTATAGTACCTGGTCAATATAATGGATAATCTGAGAGCAGCCACTAGAGTACCTGGTCAATATAATGGATAATCTGATAGAGCAGCCACTATAGTACCTGGTCAATATAATGGATAATCTGAGAGCAGCCACTATAGTACCTGGTCAATATAATGGATAATCTGATAGAGCAGCCACTATAGTACCTGGTCAATATAATGGATAATCTGATAGAGCAGCCACTATAGTACCTGGTCAATATAATGGATAATCTGATAGAGCAGCCACTATAGTACCTGGTCAATATAATGGATAATCTGATAGAGCAGCCACTATAGTACCTGGTCAATATAATGGATAATCTGAGAGCAGCCACTATAGTACCTGGTCAATATAATGGATAATCTGATAGAGCAGCCACTATAGTACCTGGTCAATATAATGGATAATCTGATAGCAGCCACTATAGTACCTGGTCAATATAATGGATAATCTGATAGAGCAGCCACTAGAGAATTTAATACATTTTAATTTAAGACGCAATACATAAGTTGGTTCGTAGAACAAATCTTAGTGTTGGAATAGCCGTCTTTTGTCCAAACTACTACCTGGTCAATATAATGGATAATCTGATAGAGGCAGCCACTATAGTACCTGGTCAATATAATGGATAATCTGATAGAGCAGCCACTATAGTATCTGGTCAATATAATGGATAATCTGATCGAGCAGCCACTATAGTACCTGGTCAATATAATGGATAATCTGAGAGCAGCCACTATAGTACCTGGTCAATTTAATGGATAATCTGATAGATTACCCTCTATAGTACCTGGTCAATATAATGAATAATCTGATAGAGCAGCCACTATAGTACCTGGTCAATATAATGGATAATCTGATAGAGCAGCCACTATAGTACCTGGTCAATATAATGGATAATCTGATAGAGCAGCCACTATAGTACCTGGTCAATATAATGGATAATCTGAGAGCAGCCACTATAGTACCTGGTCAATATAATGGATAATCTGTGCACTAGGGCAACAAGCGGATATAGCGGTGACGTCACCGGTGACGCGTCCCATTTCCGACTCCTTCTCTCTGTCATATATTATCTATGATATTGACAAGATAGCCGAGTGACCTCTCTAACAATGGAAATATATTACGTCAATGATTAAAGGCAGGCGAGATCAGGTGGGACCATTCTAACCAATGAGAGGGAATACACACGCATGAACAACAGGCACAACTAAGTCGTTTTTCTCAAAGTTGCCATTGTGATGATAGTGATGGTATGTCGGGACTAATGGTCTGTTTACATAACCGGATCATTAACGTGGCAGGTTAGGTGAATTAATGTGACAGGTTAGGATAACGTGGCAGGTTAGGATAATGAACATGGCAGGTTAGGATAATGAACATGGCAGGTTAGGACAACGTGGCAGGTTAGGAGGCAAACTAACACAGCAGGTTAGGAGGAGAACTAACACAGCAGGTTAGGAGAACTAACACAGCAGGTTAGGAGGAGAACTAACACAGCAGGTTAGGGAGAACTAACACAGCAGGTTAGGAGGAAACTAACACAGCAGGTTAGGAGAACTAACACCAGGTTAGGAGGAGAACTAACACAGCAGGTTAGGGAGGAGAACTAACACAGCAGGTTAGGAGGAGAACTAACACAGCAGGTTAGGAGGAGAACGAACACAGCAGGTTAGGAGGAGAACGAACACAGCAGGTTAGGAGAATAACACAGCAGGTTAGGAGAACTAACACAGCAGGTTAGGAGGAGAACTAACACAGCAGGTTAGGAGGAGAACTAACACAGCAGGTTAGGAAGAGAACTAACACAGCAGGTTAGGAGAACTAACACAGCAGGTTAGAGGAGAACTAACACAGCAGGTTAGGAGGAGAACTAACACAGCAGGTTAGGAGGAGAACTAACACAGCAGGTTAGGAGAGAACTAACACAGCAGGTTAGGAAGAGAACTATCACAGCAGGTTAGGAGGAGAACTAACACAGCAGGTTAGGAGAACTAACACAGCAGGTTAGGAGAACTATCACAGCAGGTTAGGAGGAGAACTAACACAGCAGGTTAGGAGGAGAACTAACACAGCAGGTTAGGAGAACGAACACAGCAGGTTAGGGGAGGAGAACTAACACAGCAGGTTAGGAGGAGAACTAACACAGCAGGTTAGGAGAATGAACACAGCAGGTTAGGAGGAGAACTAACACAGCAGGTTAGGAGGATAACTAACACAGCAGGTTAGGAGGAGAACTAACACAGCAGGTTAGGAGAACTAACACAGGTTAGGAGAACTAACACAGCAGGTTAGGAGGAGAACTAACACAGCAGGTTAGGGAGAACTAACACAGCAGGTTAAGAGAACTATCACAGCAGGTTAGGAGAACTAACACAGCAGGTTAGGAGAACTAACACAGCAGGTTAGGAGAACTATCACAGCAGATTAGGAGAACTAACACAGCAGGTTAGGAGAACTAACACAGCAGGTTAGGAGGAGAACTAACACAGCAGGTTAGGAGGAGAACTAACACAGCAGGTTAGGAGAACTAACATAGCAGGTTGGGAGAACTAACACAGGTTAGGAGAACTAACACAGCAGGTTAGGAGAACTAACACAGCAGGTTAGGAGGAGAACTAACACAGCAGGTTAGGAGGATAACTAACACAGCAGGTTAGGAGGAGAACTAACACAGCAGGTTAGGAGGAGAACTAACACAGCAGGTTAGGAGGAGAACTAACACAGCAGGTTAGGGAGGAGAACTAACACAGCAGGTTAGGAGGAGAACTAACACAGCAGGTTAGGGAGGAGAACTAACACAGCAGGTTAGGAGGAGAACTAACACAGCAGGTTAGGAGGAGAACTAACACAGCAGGTTAGGGGAGAACTAACACAGCAGGTTAGGAGGAGAACTAACACAGCAGGTTAGGAGAACTAACACAGCAGGTTAGGGAGGAGAACTAACACAGCAGGTTAGGAGGGCAAACTAACACAGCAGGTTAGGGAGGAGAACTAACACAGCAGGTTAGGAGGAGAACTAACACAGCAGGTTAGGAGGAGAACTAACACAGCAGGTTAGGAGGCAAACTAACACAGCAGGTTAGGAGGCTAACTAACACAGCAGGTTAGGAGGAGAACTAACACAGCAGGTTAGGAGGAGAACTAACACAGCAGGTTGGGAGAACTAACAGCAGGTTAGGAGAACTAACACAGCAGGTTAGGAGGAGAACTAACACAGCAGGTTAGGAGGATAACTAACACAGCAGGTTAGGAGAACTAACACAGCAGGTTAGGGAGGAGAACTAACACAGCAGGTTAGGAGGAGAACTAACACAGCAGGTTAGGAGGAGAACTAACACAGCAGGTTAGGGAGGAGAACTAACACAGCAGGTTAGGAGGAGAACTAACACAGCAGGTTAGAGGAGAACTAACACAGCAGGTTAGGAGGAGAACTAACACAGCAGGTTAGGAGGAGAACTAACACAGCAGGTTAGGAGGAGAACTAACACAGCAGGTTAGGAGAACTAACACAGCAGGTTAGGAGGAGAACTAACACAGCAGGTTGAGGAGAACTAACACAGCAGGTTAAGGAGAACTAACACAGCAGGTTAGAGGAGAACTAACACAGCAGGTTAGGAGGAGAACTAACACAGCAGGTTAGGAGGCAACTAACACAGCAGGTTGGAGGAGAACTAACACAGCAGGTTAGGAGGAGAACTAACACAGCAGGTTAGGAGGAGAACTAACACAGCAGGTTAGGAGGAGAACTAACACAGCAGGTTAGGAGAACTAACACAGCAGCTTAAGGAGAACTAACACAGCAGGTTAGGAGGAGAACTAACACAGCAGGTTAGGAGGAGAACTAACACAGCAGGTTAGAGAGGAGAACTAACACAGCAGGTTAGGAGGAGAACTAACACAGCAGGTTAGGAGAACTAACACAGCAGGTTAGGAGGAGAACTAACACAGCAGGTTAGGGGAGGAGAACTAACACAGCAGGTTAGGAGGAGAACTAACACAGCAGGTTATGAGGAGAACTAACACAGCAGGTTAGGGAGGAGAACTAACACAGCAGGTTAGGAGAACTAACACAGCAGGTTAGGAGGAGAACTAACACAGCAGGTTAGGAGGAGAACTAACACAGCAGGTTAGGAGGAGAACTAACACAGCAGGTTAGGAGGAGAACTAACACAGCAGGTTAGGAGGAGAACTAACACAGCAGGTTAGGGAGGCAAACTAAGCACAGCAGGTTAGGAGAACTAACACAGCAGGTTAGGAGGAGAACTAACACAGCAGGTTAGGAGGAGAACTAACACAGCAGGTTAGGAGGAGAACTAACACAGCAGGTTAGGAGGAGAACTAACACAGCAGGTTAGGAGGAGAACTAACACAGCAGGTTAGGAGGCAAACTAACACAGCAGGTTAGGAGGAGAACTAGCACAGCAGGTTAGGAGGTAAACTAACACAGCAGGTTAGGAGAACTAACACAGCAGGTTAGGAGAACTAACACAGCAGGTTAGGAGGAGAACTAACACAGCAGGTTAGGAGGAGAACTAACACAGCAGGTTAGGAGGAGAACTAACACAGCAGGTTAGGAGGAGAACTAACACAGCAGGTTAGGAGGAGAACTAACACAGCAGGTTAGGAGGAGAACTAACACAGCAGGTTAGGAGGAGAACTAACACAGCAGGTTAGGAGGATAACTAACACAGCAGGTTAGGAGGAGAACTAACACAGCAGGTTAGGAGAACTAACACAGCAGGTTAGGAGGAGAACTAACACAGCAGGTTAGGAGGAGAAATAACACAGCAGGTTAGGAGGAGAACTAACACAGCAGGTTAGGAGAATGAACACAGCAGGTTAGGGAGGAGAACTAACACAGCAGGTTAGGAGGAGAACTAACACAGCAGGTTAGGAGGAGAACTAACACAGCAGGTTAGGGAGGAGAACTAACACAGCAGGTTAGGAGAACTAACACAGCAGGTTAGGAGGAGAACTAACACAGCAGGTTAGGAGGCAAACTAACACAGCAGGTTAGGAGGAGAACTAACACAGCAGGTTAGGAGGAGAACTAACACAGCAGGATAGGAGGCAAACTAACACAGCAGGTTAGGAGGAGAACTAACACAGCAGGTTAGGAGGAGAACTAACACAGCAGGTTAGGAGGAGAACTAACACAGCAGGTTAGGAGAACTAACACAGCAGGTTAGGAGAAGAACTAACACAGCAGGTTAGGAGGAGAACTAACACAGCAGGTTAGGAGAACTAACACAGCAGGTTAGGAGGCAAACTAACACAGCAGGTTAGGAGAACTAACACAGCAGGTTAGGAGAACTAACAAAGCAGGTTAGGAGAACTATCACAGAAGGTTAGGAGAACTAACACAGCAGGTTAGGAGAACTAACACAGCAGGTTAGGAGAACTAACACAGCAGGTTAGGAGAATGAACACAGCAGGTTAGGAGAACTAACACAGCATTTAGGAGAATGAACACAGCAGGTTAGGAGAACTAACACAGCAGGTTAGGAGAACTAACACAGCAAGTTAGGAGGAGAACTAACACAGCAGGTTAGGAGAACTAACACAGCAGGTTAGGAGGAACTAACACAGCAGGTTAGGAGAAGGTAACACAGCAGGTTAGGAGAACTATCACAGCAGGTTAGGAGGAGAACTAACACAGCAGGTTAGGAGGAGAACTAACACAGCAAGTTAGGAGGAGAACTAACACAGCAGGTTAGGAGGAGAACTAACACAGCAGGTTAGGAGAAGTAACACAGCAGGTTAGGAGAACTAACACAGCAGGTTAGGAGGAGAACTAACACAGCAGGTTAGGAGAAGTAACACAGCAGGTTAGGAGAACTATCACAGCAGGTTAGAGAGAACTAACACAGCAGATTAGGAGAACTAACACAGCAAGTTAGGAGGAGAACTAACACAGCAAGTTAGGAGGAGAACTAACACAGCAGGTTAGGAGAACTAACACAGCAGGTTAGGAGAACTAACACAGCAGGTTAGGAGAATGAACACAGCAGGTTAGGAGAACTAACACAGCAGGTTAGGAGAACTAACACAGCAAGTTAGGAGGAGAACTAACACAGCAGGTTAGGAGGCAAAATAACACAGCAGGTTAGGAGAACTAAGACAGCAGGTTAGGAGAACTAAGACAGCAGGTTAGGAGAACTAACACAGCAGGTTAGGAGGCAAACTAACACAGCAGGTTAGGAGGCAAACTAACACAGCAGGTTAGGAGGAGAACTAACACAGCAGGTTGGAGGAGAACTAACACAGCAGGTTAGGAGGAGAACTAACACAGCAGGTTAGGAGGAGAACTAACACAGCAGGTTAGGAGGAGAACTAACACAGCAGGTTAGGAGAATGAACACAGCAGGTTAGGAGAACTAACACAGCAGGTTAGGGGAGGAGAACTAACACAGCAGGTTAGGAGAACTAACACAGCAGGTTAGGAGAACTAACACAGCAGGTTAGGAGAACTAACACAGCAGGTTAGGAGAACTAACACAGCAGGTTAGGAGGAGAACTAACACAGCAGGTTAGGAGGAGAACTAACACAGCAGAGTTAGGAGAACTAACACAGCAGGTTAGGAGAACTATCACAGCAGGTTAGGAGGATAACTAACACAGCAGGTTAGGAGAACTAACACAGCAGGTTAGGAGAACTATCACAGCAGGTTAGGAGGAGAACTAACACAGCAGGTTAGGAGAACTAACACAGCAGGTTAGGAGAATGAACACAGCAGGTTAGGAGGAGAACTAACACAGCAGGTTAGGAGAACTAACACAGCAGGTTAGGAGAATGAACACAGCAGGTTAGGAGGAGAACTAACACAGCAGGTTAGGAGGATAACTAACACAGCAGGTTAGGAGAACTAACACAGCAGGTTAGGAGAACTAACAACAGGTTAGGAGAACTAACACAGCAGGTTAGGAGGAGAACTAACACAGCAGGTTAGGAGAACTAACACAGCAGGTTAGGAGAACTATCACAGCAGGTTAGGAGAACTAACACAGCAGGTTAGGAGAACTAACACAGCAGGTTAGGAGAACTATCACAGCAGGTTAGGAGAACTAACACAGCAGGTTAGGAGAACTAACACAGCAGGTTAGGAGGAGAACTAACACAGCAGGTTAGGAGGAGAACTAACACAGCAGGTTAGGAGAACTAACATAGCAGGTTGGGAGAACTAACACAGGTTAGGAGAACTAACACAGCAGGTTAGGAGAACTAACACAGCAGGTTAGGAGGATAACTAACACAGCAGGTTAGGAGGAGAACTAACACAGCAGGTTAGGAGGAGAACTAACACAGCAGGTTAGGAGGAGAACTAACACAGCAGGTTAGGGAGGAGAACTAACACAGCAGGTTAGGAGGAGAACTAACACAGCAGGTTAGGAGGAGAACTAACACAGCAGGTTAGGAGGAGAACTAACACAGCAGGTTAGGAGGAGAACTAACACAGCAGGTTAGGAGGAGAACTAACACAGCAGGTTAGGAGGAGAACTAACACAGCAGGTTAGGAGGAGAACTAACACAGCAGGTTAGGAGGAGAACTAACACAGCAGGTTAGGAGGAGAACTAACACAGCAGGTTAGGGAGGAGAACTAACACAGCAGGTTAAGAGAACTATCACAGCAGGTTAGGAGAACTAACACAGCAGGTTAGGAGAACTGAACACAGCAGGTTAGGAGAACTAACACAGCAGGTTAGGAGAACTAACACAGCAAGTTAGGAGGAGAACTAACACAGCAGGTTAGGAGGCAAACTAACACAGCAGGTTAGGAGAACTAAGACAGCAGGTTAGGAGAACTAAGACAGCAGGTTAGGAGAACTAACACAGCAGGTTAGGAGGCAAACTAACACAGCAGGTTAGGAGGCAAACTAACACAGCAGGTTAGGAGGAGAACTAACACAGCAGGTTAGGAGGAGAACTAACACAGCAGGTTAGGAGGAGAACTAACACAGCAGGTTAGGAGGAGAACTAACACAGCAGGTTAGGAGGAGAACTAACACAGCAGGTTAGGAGAATGAACACAGCAGGTTAGGAGAACTAACACAGCAGGTTAGGAGGAGAACTAACACAGCAGGTTAGGAGAACTAACACAGCAGGTTAGGAGAACTAACACAGCAGGTTAGGAGAACTAACACAGCAGGTTAGGAGAACTAACACAGCAGGTTAGGAGGAGAACTAACACAGCAGGTTAGGAGGAGAACTAACACAGCAGGTTAGGAGAACTAACACAGCAGGTTAGGAGAACTATCACAGCAGGTTAGGAGGAGAACTAACACAGCAGGTTAGGAGAACTAACACAGCAGGTTAGGAGAACTAACACAGCAGGTTAGGAGGAGAACTAACACAGCAGGTTAGGAGAACTAACACAGCAGGTTAGGAGAACTAACACAGCAGGTTAGGAGGAGAACTAACACAGCAGGTTAGGAGAACTAACACAGCAGGTTAGGAGAATGAACACAGCAGGTTAGGAGGAGAACTAACACAGCAGGTTAGGAGGAGAACTAACACAGCAGGTTAGGAGGAGAACTAACACAGCAGGTTAGGATAACTAACACAGGTTAGGAGAACTAACACAGCAGGTTAGGAGGAGAACTAACACAGCAGGTTAGGAGAACTAACACAGCAGGTTAAGAGAACTATCACAGCAGATTAGGAGAACTAACACAGCAGGTTAGGAGAACTAACACAGCAGGTTAGGAGAACTATCACAGCAGATTAGGAGAACTAACACAGCAGGTTAGGAGAACTAACACAGCAGGTTAGGGAGGAGAACTAACACAGCAGGTTAGGAGGAGAACTAACACAGCAGGTTAGGAGAACTAACATAGCAGGTTGGGAGAACTAACACAGGTTAGGAGAACTAACACAGCAGGTTAGGAGAACTAACACAGCAGGTTAGGAGGATAACTAACACAGCAGGTTAGGAGGATAACTAACACAGCAGGTTAGGAGGAGAACTAACACAGCAGGTTAGGAGGAGAACTAACACAGCAGGTTAGGAGGAGAACTAACACAGCAGGTTAGGAGGAGAACTAACACAGCAGGTTAGGAGGAGAACTAACACAGCAGGTTGAGAGGAGGAGAACTAACACAGCAGGTTAGAGGAGAACTAACACAGCAGGTTAGGAGGAGAACTAACACAGCAGGTTAGGAGGAGAACTAACACAGCAGGTTAGGAGGAGAACTAACACAGCAGGTTAGGGAGAACTAACACAGCAGGTTAGGAGGAGAACTAACACAGCAGGTTAGGAGGCGAACTAACACAGCAGGTTAGAGGAGAACTAACACAGCAGGTTAGGAGGAGAACTAACACAGCAGGTTAGGAGGAGAACTAACACAGCAGGTTAGGAGGCAAACTAACACAGCAGGTTAGGAGGCAAACTAACACAGCAGGTTAGGAGGAGAACTAACACAGCAGGTTAGGAGGAGAACTAACACAGCAGGTTGGGAGAACTAACACAGGTTAGGAGAACTAACACAGCAGGTTAGGAGGATAACTAACACAGCAGGTTAGGAGGATAACTAACACAGCAGGTTAGGAGAACTAACACAGCAGGTTAGGAGGAGAACTAACACAGCAGGTTAGGGAGGAGAACTAACACAGCAGGTTAGGAGGAGAACTAACACAGCAGGTTAGGGGAGGAGAACTAACACAGCAGGTTAGGAGGAGAACTAACACAGCAGGTTAGGAGGAGAACTAACACAGCAGGTTAGGAGGAGAACTAACACAGCAGGTTAGGAGGAGAACTAACACAGCAGGTTAGGAGAACTAACACAGCAGGTTAGGAGGAGAACTAACACAGCAGGTTAGGAGGAGAACTAACACAGCAGGTTAGGAGGAGAACTAACACAGCAGGTTAGGAGGAGAACTAACACAGCAGGTTAGGAGGAGAACTAACACAGCAGGTTAGGAGGCAAACTAACACAGCAGGTTAGGAGGCAAACTAACACAGCAGGTTAGGAGGAGAACTAACACAGCAGGTTAGGAGGAGAACTAACACAGCAGGTTAGGAGGAGAACTAACACAGCAGGTTAGGAGAACTAACACAGCAGCTTAGGAGGAGAACTAACACAGCAGGTTAGGAGGAGAACTAACACAGCAGGTTAGGAGGAGAACTAACACAGCAGGTTAGGAGGAGAACTAACACAGCAGGTTAGGAGGAGAACTAACACAGCAGGTTAGGAGAACTAACACAGCAGGTTAGGAGGAGAACTAACACAGCAGGTTAGGAGGAGAACTAACACAGCAGGTTAGGAGGAGAACTAACACAGCAGGTTATGAGGAGAACTAACACAGCAGGTTAGGAGGAGAACTAACACAGCAGGTTGAGGAGAACTAACACAGCAGGTTAGGTAGGAGAACTAACACAGCAGGTTAGGAGGAGAACTAACACAGCAGGTTAGGAGGAGAACTAACACAGCAGGTTAGGAGGAGAACTAACACAGCAGGTTAGGAGGAGAACTAACACAGCAGGTTAGGAGGCAAACTAACACAGCAGGTTAGGAGAACTAACACAGCAGGTTAGGAGGAGAACTAACACAGCAGGTTAGGAGGAGAACTAACACAGCAGGTTAGGAGGCAAACTAACACAGCAGGTTAGGAGGAGAACTAACACAGCAGGTTAGGAGGAGAACTAACACAGCAGGTTAGGAGGCAAACTAACACAGCAGGTTAGGAGGAGAACTAGCACAGCAGGTTAGGAGGTAAACTAACACAGCAGGTTAGGAGAACTAACACAGCAGGTTAGGAGAACTAACACAGCAGGTTAGGAGGAGAACTAACACAGCAGGTTAGGAGGAGAACTAACACAGCAGGTTAGGAGGAGAACTAACACAGCAGGTTAGGAGGAGAACTAACACAGCAGGTTAGGAGGAGAACTAACACAGCAGGTTAGGAGGAGAACTAACACAGCAGGTTAGGAGGAGAACTAACACAGCAGGTTAGGAGGAGAACTAACACAGCAGGTTAGGAGGAGAACTAACACAGCAGGTTAGGAGGAGAACTAACACAGCAGGTTAGGAGAACTAACACAGCAGGTTAGGAGGAGAACTAACACAGCAGGTTAGGAGGAGAAATAACACAGCAGGTTAGGAGGAGAACTAACACAGCAGGTTAGGAGAATGAACACAGCAGGTTAGGAGGAGAACTAACACAGCAGGTTAGGAGGAGAACTAACACAGCAGGTTAGGAGGAGAACTAACACAGCAGGTTGGAGGAGAACTAACACAGCAGGTTAGGAGAACTAACACAGCAGGTTAGGAGGAGAACTAACACAGCAGGTTAGGAGGCAAACTAACACAGCAGGTTAGGAGGAGAACTAACACAGCAGGTTAGGAGGAGAACTAACACAGCAGGTTAGGAGGCAAACTAACACAGCAGGTTAGGAGGAGAACTAACACAGCAGGTTAGGAGGAGAACTAACACAGCAGGTTAGGAGGAGAACTAACACAGCAGGTTAGGAGAACTAACACAGCAGGTTAGGAGAAGAACTAACACAGCAGGTTAGGAGGAGAACTAACACAGCAGGTTAGGAGAACTAACACAGCAGGTTAGGAGGCAAACTAACACAGCAGGTTAGGAGAACTAACACAGCAGGTTAGGAGAACTAACAAAGCAGGTTAGGAGAACTATCACAGAAGGTTAGGAGAACTAACACAGCAGGTTAGGAGAATGAACACAGCAGGTTAGGAGAACTAACACAGCAGGTTAGGAGAATGAACACAGCAGGTTAGGAGAACTAACACAGCATTTTAGGAGAATGAACACAGCAGGTTAGGAGAACTAACACAGCAGGTTAGGAGAACTAACACAGCAAGTTAGGAGGAGAACTAACACAGCAGGTTAGGAGAACTAACACAGCAGGTTAGGAGAACTAACACAGCAGGTTAGGAGAAGTAACACAGCAGGTTAGGAGAACTATCACAGCAGGTTAGGAGGAGAACTAACACAGCAGGTTAGGAGGAGAACTAACACAGCAAGTTAGGAGGAGAACTAACACAGCAGGTTAGGAGGAGAACTAACACAGCAGGTTAGGAGAAGTAACACAGCAGGTTAGGAGAACTAACACAGCAGGTTAGGAGAACTAACACAGCAGGTTAGGAGAAGTAACACAGCAGGTTAGGAGAACTATCACAGCAGGTTAGGAGAACTATCACAGCAGATTAGGAGAACTAACACAGCAAGTTAGGAGGAGAACTAACACAGCGAGTTAGGAGGAGAACTAACACAGCAGGTTAGGAGAACTAACACAGCAGGTTAGGAGAACTAACACAGCAGGTTAGGAGAATGAACACAGCAGGTTAGGAGAACTAACACAGCAGGTTAGGAGAACTAACACAGCAAGTTAGGAGGAGAACTAACACAGCAGGTTAGGAGGCAAAATAACACAGCAGGTTAGGAGAACTAACACAGCAGGTTAGGAGAACTAACACAGCAGGTTGGGAGGAGAACTAACACAGCAGGTTAGGAGGAGAACTAACACAGCAGGTTAGGAGAACTAACACAGCAGGTTAGGAGGAGAACTAACACAGCAGGTTAGGAGGAGAACTAACACAGCAGGTTAGGAGGAGAACTAACACAGCAGGTTAGGAGAACTAACACAGCAGGTTAGGAGAACTAACAAAGCAGGTTAGGAGAACTATCACAGCAGGTTAGGAGAACTAACACAGCAGGTTAGGAGAATGAACACAGCAGGTTAGGAGAACTAACACAGCAGGTTAGGAGAATGAACACAGCAGGTTAGGAGAACTAACACAGCAGGTTAGGAGAATGAACACAGCAGGTTAGGAGAACTAACACAGCAGGTTAGGAGAACTAACACAGCAAGTTAGGAGGATAACTAACACAGCAGGTTAGGAGAACTAACACAGCAGGTTAGGAGAACTAACACAGCAGGTTAGGAGGAGAACTAACACAGCAGGTTAGGAGGAGAACTAACACAGCAGGTTAGGAGGAGAACTAACACAGCAGGTTAGGAGAATGAACACAGCAGGTTAGGAGGAGAACTAACACAGCAGGTTAGGAGGAGAACTAACACAGCAGGTTAGGAGGAGAACTAACACAGCAGGTTAGGAGAACTAACACAGCAGGTTAGGAGGAGAACTAACACAGCAGGTTAGGAGGCAAACTAACACAGCAGGTTAGGAGGAGAACTAACACAGCAGGTTAGGAGGAGAACTAACACAGCAGGATAGGAGGCAAACTAACACAGCAGGTTAGGAGGAGAACTAACACAGCAGGTTAGGAGGAGAACTAACACAGCAGGTTAGGAGAACTAACACAGCAGGTTAGGAGGAGAACTAACACAGCAGGTTAGGAGGAGAACTAACACAGCAGGTTAGGAGAACTAACACAGCAGGTTAGGAGGCAAACTAACACAGCAGGTTAGGAGAACTAACACAGCAGGTTAGAAGAACTAACAAAGCAGGTTAGGAGAACTATCACAGAAGGTTAGGAGAACTAACACAGCAGGTTAGGAGAATGAACACAGCAGGTTAGGAGAACTAACACAGCAGGTTAGGAGAATGAACACAGCAGGTTAGGAGAACTAACACAGCAGTTTAGGAGAATGAACACAGCAGGTTAGGAGAACTAACACAGCAGGTTAGGAGAACTAACACAGCAAGTTAGGAGGATAACTAACACAGCAGGTTAGGAGAACTAACACAGCAGGTTAGGATAACTAACACAGCAGGTTAGGAGAATAACACAGCAGGTTAAGGAGAACTATCACAGCAGGTTAGGAGGAGAACTAACACAGCAGGTTAGGAGGAGAACTAACACAGCAGGTTAGGAGGAGAACTAACACAGCAGGTTAGGAGGAGAACTAACACAGCAGGTTAGGAGAAGTAACACAGCAGGTTAGGAGAACTAACACAGCAGGTTAGGAGAACTAACACAGCAGGTTAGGAGAAGTAACACAGCAGGTTAGGAGAACTATCACAGCAGGTTAGGAGAACTATCACAGCAGATTAGGAGAACTAACACAGCAAGTTAGGAGGAGAACTAACACAGCAAGTTAGGAGGAGAACTAACACAGCAGGTTAGGAGAACTATCACAGCAGATTAGGAGAACTAACACAGCAAGTTAGGAGGAGAACTAACACAGCAAGTTAGGAGGAGAACTAACACAGCAGGTTAGGAGAACTAACACAGCAGGTTAGGAGAACTAACACAGCAGGTTAGGAGAATGAACACAGCAGGTTAGGAGAACTAACACAGCAGGTTAGGAGAACTAACACAGCAGGTTAGGAGGAGAACTAACACAGCAGGTTAGGAGGCGAAATAACACAGCAGGTTAGGAGAACTAACACAGCAGGTTAGGAGAACTAACACAGCAGGTTGGGAGGAGAACTAACACAGCAGGTTAGGAGGAGAACTAACACAGCAGGTTAGGAGAACTAACACAGCAGGTTAGGAGGCAAACTAACACAGCAGGTTAGGAGAACTAACACAGCAGGTTAGGAGAACTAACAAAGCAGGTTAGGAGAACTATCACAGCAGGTTAGGAGAACTAACACAGCAGGTTAGGAGAATGAACACAGCAGGTTAGGAGGATAACTAACACAGCAGGTTAGGAGGAGAACTAACACAGCAGGTTAGGATAACTAACACACAGGTTAGGAGAACTAACACAGCAGGTTAGGAGGAGAACTAACACAGCAGGTTGAGGAGAACTAACACAGCAGGTTAAGAGAACTAACACAGCAGGTTAGGAGAACTAACACAGCAGGTTAGGAGAACTAACACAGCAGGTTAGGAGAACTAACACAGCAGGTTAGGAGAACTAACACAGCAGGTTAGGAGAACTAACACAGCAGGTTGGAGGAGAACTAACACAGCAGGTTAGGAGGAGAACTAACACAGCAGGTTAGGAGAACTAACACAGCAGGTTGGGAGAACTAACAGCAGGTTAGGAGAACTAACACAGCAGGTTAGGAGAACTAACACAGCAGGTTAGGAGGAACTAACACAGCAGGTTAGGAGGAGAACTAACACAGCAGGTTAGGAGGAGAACTAACACAGCAGGTTAGGAGGAGAACTAACACAGCAGGTTAGGAGGAGAACTAACACAGCAGGTTAGGAGGAGAACTAACACAGCAGGTTAGGAGGAGAACTAACACAGCAGGTTAGGAGGAGAACTAACACAGCAGGTTGGAGGAGAACTAACACAGCAGGTTAGGAGGAGAACTAACACAGCAGGTTGGGAGGAGAACTAACACAGCAGGTTAGGAGGAGAACTAACACAGCAGGTTAGGAGAACTAACACAGCAGGTTAGGAGGAGAACTAACACAGCAGGTTAGGAGGCGAACTAACACAGCAGGTTAGGAGGAGAACTAACACAGCAGGTTAGGAGGAGAACTAACACAGCAGGTTGAGGAGAACTAACACAGCAGGTTAGGAGAAACTAACACAGCAGGTTAGGAGGAACTAACACAGCAGGTTAGGAGGAGAACTAACACAGCAGGTTAGGAGGAGAACTAACACAGCAGGTTGGGAGAACTAACACAGCAGGTTAGGAGAACTAACACAGCAGGTTAGGAGGAGAACTAACACAGCAGGTTAGGAGGATAACTAACACAGCAGGTTAGGAGAACTAACACAGCAGGTTAGGAGGAGAACTAACACAGCAGGTTAGGAGGAGAACTAACACAGCAGGTTAGGAGGAGAACTAACACAGCAGGTTAGGAGGAGAACTAACACAGCAGGTTAGGAGGAGAACTAACACAGCAGGTTAGGAGGAGAACTAACACAGCAGGTTAGGAGGAGAACTAACACAGCAGGTTAGGAGGAGAACTAACACAGCAGGTTAGGAGAACTAACACAGCAGGTTAGGAGGAGAACTAACACAGCAGGTTAGGAGGAGAACTAACACAGCAGGTTAGGAGGAGAACTAACACAGCAGGTTAGGAGGAGAACTAACACAGCAGGTTAGGAGGAGAACTAACACAGCAGGTTAGGAGGCAAACTAACACAGCAGGTTAGGAGGAAAACTAACACAGCAGGTTAGGAGGAGAACTAACACAGCAGGTTAGGAGGAGAACTAACACAGCAGGTTAGGAGGAGAACTAACACAGCAGGTTAGGAGAACTAACACAGCAGGTTAGGAGGAGAACTAACACAGCAGGTTAGGAGGAGAACTAACACAGCAGGTTAGGAGGAGAACTAACACAGCAGGTTAGGAGGAGAACTAACACAGCAGGTTAGGAGGAGAACTAACACAGCAGGTTAGGAGAACTAACACAGCAGGTTAGGAGGAGAACTAACACAGCAGGTTAGGAGGAGAACTAACACAGCAGGTTAGGAGGAGAACTAACACAGCAGGTTAGAGGAGAACTAACACAGCAGGTTAGGAGGAGAACTAACACAGCAGGTTAGGAGAACTAACACAGCAGGTTAGGAGGAGAACTAACACAGCAGGTTAGGAGGAGAACTAACACAGCAGGTTAGGAGGAGAACTAACACAGCAGGTTAGGAGGAGAACTAACACAGCAGGTTAGGAGGAGAACTAACACAGCAGGTTAGGAGGCAAACTAACACAGCAGGTTAGGAGAACTAACACAGCAGGTTAGGAGGAGAACTAACACAGCAGGTTAGGAGGAGAACTAACACAGCAGGTTAGGGAGGAAAACTAACACAGCAGGTTAGGAGGAGAACTAACACAGCAGGTTAGGAGGAGAACTAACACAGCAGGTTAGGAGGCAAACTAACACAGCAGGTTAGGGAGGAGAACTAACACAGCAGGTTAGGAGGTAAACTAACACAGCAGGTTAGGAGGAGAACTAACACAGCAGGTTAGGAGGAGAACTAACACAGCAGGTTAGGAGGAGAACTAACACAGCAGGTTAGGAGGAGAACTAACACAGCAGGTTAAGGAGAACTAACACAGCAGGTTAGGGAGGAGAACTAACACAGCAGGTTAGGAGGAGAACTAACACAGCAGGTTAGGAGGAGAACTAACACAGCAGGTTAGGAGGAGAACTAACACAGCAGGTTAGGAGGAGAACTAACACAGCAGGTTAGGAGGAGAACTAACACAGCAGGTTAGGAGGAGAACTAACACAGCAGGTTAGGAGAACTAACACAGCAGGTTAGGAGGAGAACTAACACAGCAGGTTAGGAGGAGAAATAACACAGCAGGTTAGGGAGGAGAACTAACACAGCAGGTTAGGAGAACGAACACAGCAGGTTAGGAGGAGAACTAACACAGCATGTTAGGAGGAGAACTAACACAGCAGGTTAGGAGGAGAACTAACACAGCAGGTTAGGAGGAGAACTAACACAGCAGGTTAAGGAGAACTAACACAGCAGGTTAGGAGGAGAACTAACACAGCAGGTTAGGAGGCAAACTAACACAGCAGGTTAGGAGGAGAACTAACACAGCAGGTTAGGAGGAGAACTAACACAGCAGGTTAGGAGGCGAACTAACACAGCAGGTTAGGAGGAGAACTAACACAGCAGGTTAGGAGGAGAACTAACACAGCAGGTTAGGAGGAGAACTAACACAGCAGGTTCGGAGAAGTAACACAGCAGGTTAGGAGGAGAATGAACACAGCAGGTTAGGAGGAGAACTAATACAGCAGGTTAGGAGAACTATCACAGAAGGTTAGGAGAACTAACACAGCAGGTTAGGAGAACTAACACAGCAGGTTAGGGGGAGAACTAACACAGCAGGTTAGGAGAACTAACACAGCAGGTTAGGAGAACTAACACAGCAGGTTAGGAGAACTGAACACAGCAGGTTAGGAGAACTAACACAGCAGGTTAGGAGAACGAACACAGCAGGTTGAGGAGAACTAACACAGCAGGTTAGGAGGAGAACTAACACAGCAGGTTAGGAGAACTAACACAGCAGGTTAGGAGAACTAACACAGCAGGTTAGGAGGAGAACTAACACAGCAGGTTAGGAGGAGAACTAACACAGCAGGTTAGAGGAGAACTAACACAGCAGGTTGAGGAGAACTAACACAGCAGGTTAGAGGAGAACTAACACAGCAGGTTAGGAGGAGAACTAACACAGCAGGTTAGGAGGAGAACTAACACAGCAGGTTAGGAGGAGAACTAACACAGCAGGTTAGGAGAAGTAACACAGCAGGTTAGGAGAACTAACACAGCAGGTTAGGAGAACTAACACAGCAGGTTAGGAGAACTAACACAGCAGGTTAGGAGAAGTAACACAGCAGGTTAGGAGAACTATCACAGCAGGTTAGGAGAACTAACACAGCAGGTTAGGAGAACTAACACAGCAGGTTAGGAGGAGAACTAACACAGCAGGTTAGGAGGAGAACTAACACAGCAGGTTAGGAGAACTAACACAGCAGGTTAGGAGAACTAACACAGCAGGTTAGAGGAGAATGAACACAGCAGGTTAGGAGAACTAACACAGCAGGTTAGGAGAACTAACACAGCAGGTTAGGAGGAGAACTAACACAGCAGGTTAGGAGGAGAAATAACACAGCAGGTTAGGAGAACTAACACAGCAGGTTAGGAGAACTAACACAGCAGGTTGGGAGGAGAACTAACACAGCAGGTTAGGAGGAGAACTAACACAGCAGGTTAGGAGAACTAACACAGCAGGTTAGGAGGAGAACTAACACAGCAGGTTAGGAGGAGAACTAACACAGCAGGTTAGGAGGAGAACTAACACAGCAGGTTAGAGGAGAACTAACACAGCAGGTTAGGAGGAGAACTAACAAAGCAGGTTAGGAGAACTAACACAGCAGGTTGAGGAGAACTAACACAGCAGGTTAGGAGAACGAACACAGCAGGTTAGGAGAACTAACACAGCAGGTTAGGAGGAGAACGAACACAGCAGGTTAGGGAGAACTAACACAGCAGTTAGGAGAACTAACACAGCAGGTTGAGGAGAACTAACACAGCAGGTTAGGAGAACTAACACAGCAGGTTAGGAGGAGAACTAACACAGCAGGTTAGAGGAGAACTAACACAGCAGGTTAGGAGAACTAACACAGCAGGTTAGGAGGAGAACTAACACAGCAGGTTAGGAGGAGAACTAACACAGCAGGTTAGGAGGAGAACTAACACAGCAGGTTAGGAGGAGAACTGAACACAGCAGGTTAGGAGGAGAACTAACACAGCAGGTTAGGAGGAGAACTAACACAGCAGGTTAGGAGGAGAACTAACACAGCAGGTTAGGAGAACTAACACAGCAGGTTAGGAGGAGAACTAACACAGCAGGTTAGGAGGGCAAACTAACACAGCAGGTTAGGAGGAGAACTAACACAGCAGGTTAGGAGGAGAACTAACACAGCAGGTTAGGAGGAACTAACACAGCAGGTTAGGAGGAGAACTAACACAGCAGGTTAGGAGGAGAACTAACACAGCAGGTTAGGAAGAGAACTAACACAGCAGGTTAAGGAGAACTAACACAGCAGGTTAGGAGGAGAACTAACACAGCAGGTTAGGAGAACTAACACAGCAGGTTAGGAGGCAAACTAACACAGCAGGTTAGGAGAACTAACACAGCAGGTTAGGAGGAGAACTAACAAAGCAGGTTAGGAGAACTATCACAGCAGGTTAGAGGAGAACTAACACAGCAGGTTAGGAGAATGAACACAGCAGGTTAGGAGAACTAACACAGCAGGTTAGGAGAACGAACACAGCAGGTTAGGAGAACTAACACAGCAGGTTAGGGAGAACTAACACAGCAGGTTAGGAGAACTAACACAGCAGGTTAGGAGAACTAACACAGCAGGTTAGGGAGGAGAACTAACACAGCAGGTTAGGAGAACTAACACAGCAGGTTAGGAGAACTAACACAGCAGGTTAGGAGAACTAACACAGCAGGTTAGAGGAGAACTAACACAGCAGGTTAGGAGGAGAACTAACACAGCAGGTTAGGAGGAGAACTAACACAGCAGGTTAGGAGGAGAACTAACACAGCAGGTTAGGAGGAGAACTAACACAGCAGGTTAGGAGAACTAACACAGCAGGTTAAGGAGAACTAACACAGCAGGTTAGGAGAAGTAACACAGCAGGTTAGGAGAAGTAACACAGCAGGTTAGGAGAACTAACACAGCAGGTTAGGAGAACTAACACAGCAGGTTAGAGGAGAACTAACACAGCAGGTTAGGAGGAGAACTAACACAGCAGGTTAGGAGGAGAACTAACACAGCAGGTTAGGAGAACTAACACAGCAGGTTAGGAGGAGAACTAACACAGCAGGTTAGGAGGAGAACTAACACAGCAGGTTAGGAGAACTAACACAGCAGGTTAGGAGAACTAACACAGCAGGTTAGGGGGAGAACTAACACAGCAGGTTAGGAGAACTAACACAGCAGGTTAGGAGAACTAACACAGCAGGTTAGGAGGAGAACTAACACAGCAGGTTAGGAGGAGAACTAACACAGCAGGTTAGGAGAACTAACACAGCAGGTTAGGAGAACTAACACAGCAGGTTGAGGAGAACTAACACAGCAGGTTAGGAGGAGAACTAACACAGCAGGTTAGGAGAACTAACACAGCAGGTTAGGAGGCGAACTAACACAGCAGGTTAGGAGAACTAACACAGCAGGTTAGGAGAACTAACACAGCAGGTTAGGAGAACTATCACAGCAGGTTAGGAGAACTAACACAGCAGGTTAGGAGAACTAACACAGCAGGTTAGGAGAACTAACACAGCAGGTTAGGAGAACTAACACAGCAGGTTAGGAGAACTAACACAGCAGGTTAGGAGAATGAACACAGCAGGTTAGGAGAACTAACACAGCAGGTTAGGAGAACTAACACAGCAGGTTAGGAGAACTAACACAGCAGGTTAGGAGGAGAACTAACACAGCAGGTTAGGAGGAGAACTAACACAGCAGGTTAGGAGGAGAACTAACACAGCAGGTTAGGAGGAGAACTAACACAGCAGGTTAGGAGAACTAACACAGCAGGTTAGGAGAACTAACACAGCAGGTTAGAGGAGAACTAACACAGCAGGTTAGGAGAACTAACACAGCAGGTTAGGGAGAACTAACACAGCAGGTTAGGAGGAACTAACACAGCAGGTTAGGAGAACTAACACAGCAGGTTAGGAGAACTATCACAGCAGGTTAGGAGAACTAACACAGCAGGTTAGGAGGAGAACTAACACAGCAGGTTAGGAGGAGAACTAACACAGCAGGTTAGGAGAACTAACACAGCAGGTTAGAGGAGAACTAACACAGCAGGTTAGGAGGAGAACTAACACAGCAGGTTAGGAGGAGAACTAACACAGCAGGTTGAGGAGAACTAACACAGCAGGTTAGGGAACTAACACAGCAGGTTAGGAGAACTAACACAGCAGGTTAGGAGAACTAACACAGCAGGTTAGGAGAACTAACACAGCGGGTTAGGAGGAGAACTAACACAGCAGGTTAGGAGGAGAACTAACACAGCAGGTTGAGGAGAACTAACACAGCAGGTTAGGGAGGAGAACTAACACAGCAGGTTAGGAGAACTAACACAGCAGGTTGGGGAGGAGAACTAACACAGCAGGTTAGGAGGAGAAAACACAGCAGGTTGAGGAGAACTAACACAGCAGGTTAGGAGGAGAACTAACACAGCAGGTTAGAGGAGAACTAACACAGCAGGTTAGGAGGAGAACTAACACAGCAGGTTAGGAGGAGAACTAACACAGCAGGTTAGAGGAGAACTAACACAGCAGGTTAGGAGGAGAACTAACACAGCAGGTTAGGAGAACTAACACAGCAGGTTAGGAGGAGAACTAACACAGCAGGTTAGGAGAACTAACACAGCAGGTTAGGAGAACTAACACAGCAGGTTAGGAGGAGAACTAACACAGCAGGTTAGGAGGAGAACTAACACAGCAGGTTAGGAGAACTAACACAGCAGGTTAGGAGAACTAACACAGCAGGTTAGGAGAACTAACACAGCAGGTTAGGAGAACTAACACAGCAGGTTAGGAGAACTAACACAGCAGGTTAGGAGGAGAACTAACACAGCAGGTTAGGAGAAGTAACACAGCAGGTTAGGAGACTGAGGTTAAGGTTAGGAAAAGGGTTAGGCTTAGCTAAAATGCTACATTTGTCAACAACTGTTGTCCCCAACGCAACCACTAGACAGAGCTGTAGCTAGCCACAACGGTAGAAATGTAAACAAACCATCGGAGTTGTGCCTGTTGCCATAGAAATAGAGGACTCATCAGGGATATAACCGGTTTTAGCATGGACATTGCGCTTGAGGCCTTCCACCATTTTAAAGTAGTCAACTGGATGGGGATTCCTGTGAGTTGGGAGCAATCAGCCAATGAAGAAGAAGAAAATGTACTACTTTAAAATGGAGATAGCCTGAATGGCTCTGCCCATGCTGTCCCAGATGCTATAATGGCACAGATACAAAGATGAGTCCCTTTATCTCTATGGCCTGTTGTTCACACACATATCTGCCCTCTCATTGGCTAGATGGTCCCATCGAAAATGTATGCATAATCTTTAAGATGGAAAATGGTTGAAAAATGTATCTATGCCTTCTGATTTCCCTAAAACACAGACTCTTAGCTTTCATTTGATACCCAATTTGATATTCTCCTATGAACACATGGTGCTCATGGGTCCTTTTACATGGAAATTACCTTATGCAGAAAAATGTCCAATGATGGAAAAGTTTGTTTGTCTGGCAAGTGCATTTGAT
Source organism: Coregonus clupeaformis (assembly GCF_020615455.1). NCBI lineage: Eukaryota > Metazoa > Chordata > Actinopteri > Salmoniformes > Salmonidae > Coregonus > Coregonus clupeaformis. The sequence goes on from NW_025534432.1 coordinate 31,070, forward strand.
AGTGCCTGAGCTTGGGTGTACTCATTAGTGAACACCGTACCAAACCGTAGCAAAATGTTTCAACAACTAGACTTTCTATTGGACAAATTCTGGTAGGTCCCTAGTGGTGGGATGGGCAACTTTGATGGGGGTGGGTGCCACAAAAAAAAAACAGAACTCATCATGGGGTGCCGCAGTGTCTCTGCGTACCCACATCCATAATAGTTTTCATGTTCATTTCCTGCAATTCTACACATTTCGCCATGAGGGCGGAGAGAATATTTCGCAATCTAACTATTAGCAATTTAATTTCGCCATGAGGGCGGAGAGAATATTTCGCAATTTTCTAACTAATTTCATGCAATTCTACACATTTCGCCATGAGGGCGGAGAGAATATTTCGCAATTTTCTAACTCATTTCATGCAATTCTACACATTTTGCCAAAGGGTGGGGCAAATGTTTGCCGTTTTTAATATGATAACTGACGATCAATGGTCCCCACCCGCGGTCTGTAATTCAGTAACCTACCAATCTAAAAACAAATGTAGCCGACATGGGCTAATTGAGTGACTGCTGAGGCACAACCACATTTCGAAATTGCACCTCGTGTGTTCTATTATTCTAACGGTCAACAGCAAGTTGAGACCCAGACTGAGTTCCAAAACAACGTCTTTTATTATTGGTCCGCGGGACTACAAAAGGTGGGTCGCGGCCCGCCAGTTGCCCATCCCTGGTTTAGTGAATACACCCATGCAGCGCTTGAGTTCCCTTGAGGTGCGATCAGTTTATCTCGCCCGGGGCACCGGGGTTTTGCATTCAGAGAAAATGTGTGCTGCCGATTCCAACCTGTGGTTAACAATGCGCGTACGTGAGCCGGTAAATTATATCGAGCGCTCCTGCGCCAAACGGACCACCGCCTTTCTGTTCTGTCACGAGAAAGCTTTAAACTTAAAATTTGATTTAGCCCTACATTTAAATAGTTCATATGCACATTGTTGCACGTCACTTTTACTTGACGAGACATACTATTTTATTTAGTGGACAGCTTTACATAATTCCGATGCACGTCTTCTTTCAGGAAGTGAAAGTGCGCAGTTTCCACAGTCTTTCACGCGGATAATTATCACGATAATGTGCTGTCAATCGCCTATAACAATAATACCCATAATCATAGCCCTGTAGCCTTTCACATCACATTCGATCTTATCGATTAGGCTGATCACTAACACCAATGTTAATTAGCCAAAATTATCATTCACGGAAGCTGAAATCAATATTGTAATAACTTGGCGGATGTCTTACCCCCTAAATCATCTCTCTCTTTATGATAGCATAACTTCTCAATAAATAATAGTCTACATTAAATTGTACAAGAACGCTACAAACCTCTTAAACATGTTCCCTCGACGACAACGTCCTCTACTTCCTTATACATGTATTTCCTATTTCAAACTAGTGATGGGGTCGTTCGCGAAAGAACGGCTCTTTGTGAACGGATCTTTTTTGGCGAACGTCGGGAATCGAATTGCATCGGTGAAAGAGCCGTTAATTTGTTCTCCCTGATTTACATGCAGCTAGGAGGTGCTTTTTGAGCTCAAAACAACGATCACCCGCAGATAAGTTACACAATAATTATCTAAAGAGGGTGAATCCTTACTGCAGAAACAGTAAATAGTGGGGAGAGCGCGTCATTCTGCTCCAGGCTTATGTTTGTAGTGCGTTAAAAATAAACTTATTTTTTAAGCAGGTGATCTAATAATTTATCCAGGTAAAAATGTATTTGAACGCGCATTTCACTATCTGACGTAATGGTAGTCTACCGTTTGACCTTTATATTGTAGATTTGCAATTAAGCATTTTAAATGAAGAGCTGTTTGGGAGCCAAATGGTGGCTCTCTTATGTGAACGGAGTCAAATGAACCGGCTCACCAAAAATACTCATAGGTTTATAGCCTATTATATATTGATATTTAGGTCATGTAAAGTCTCCATACACTTAAGGCAAGTATCCAGCCGATACGTTCATATTCTATCTAGTAAAAGTCGATATATATTTTGTATTTCTTGATTTAATGAAATTAGGGAGTGGTCGAAATGCACGCAATTGTTCACAATGGGGGAGGGTCATATGATCTTTCGCTTGGTCTCAATCACATGATCCATGGCCTCTACTGTAGGCCTAAGGCTATAGGAAGAGAATGCTCGGAGAAGAACAGCGCCAAGTTCCATTTCTAAGAAAAAGTACTTCCTTTTCCGAGTTTTTGCACTGCTGCTGGGATGGTGTATACAGTGTTACACAGTGCAATGGATAGGTTATCCCAATCATGAGCCCTGTCCTACCCTGCTCTTGCTGATGTAAACCCTGGTGTGCTTCCTAATCAATGGATGTGCTGTGTACCGTGGGACTTCAGGAGGCGAGTCAAAGGCTTCTAACGAAAAAATAAATTTAAAAAAAGGTTTAAAAAAAATGCAATATCTGTGTGCGCGGACTAGTCTTACTTATTCAAATTTAGCAGGGCTATCCAGGCAAATACTTCCTGTTCAGTTTGAGAGGGAGTACGTGAACATGAGAAGGAAGACAGGAGGTAAGCTCGCTACTGCTGTAATTGATATGAATAAAAACAATATGTTTTGTTGCCCCATAATGAAGCTATTTATCAGAGTTATTGACCTCTCTTTACCATTTATATAAATACTACTGGTCTATGTATTAAATCCTGTAAAATTCTTCTATATGCAGACTATATGGTAATGCGCCGACTGTTGACCAAGCTATGTTAGAGCTGCAATCTGATTTAGTTACATTACAGGAAGCCCTTGTTGATTTAAAACCCGTACTTATTGCGGGCAAAACTAAATATGTTGTTCTCTTATTCACTGAATAAACTGTTTCAGATGGGCTACATATTCACTCATTGTGTGGCTCTGTTATGGAGCGCGTTCCCGCTTATAAATATCTGGGCATTTGGGTTGATAAAGATCTAACGTTTAAAAAACATACTGATGAGCTAGTTAAAAAGCTAAGATTTTAAAGTGGGCTTCTTTTTTATTAACAGCAGGAAGCAGATTGTGCTGTCAACTTTCCTTCCAGTTCTTGACCACGGTGACTCCATTTACCAGAATGCAGCAGCCACTACTCTTAAACATTTGGATGCCGTCTACCATAGCGCCTTTCACTTTATCACAGGTGATAGTTTTAATACACATCGCTGCATCCTGTATTAAAAGGTTGGCTGGTCCTCACTAAAATCCCATAGATCACTTCATTACTCCCTTCTTGTTTACAGAGCTCTTGTCCACAAGCTTCCAACATACCTCACTTCCCTGTTGAAATATAACAACATGAGATACCAAACACGTTCGCAAGGTTGGTTAACTCTTGGGGTCCCGCTTGTCTCGACAATTTTTTTTGGTAAATCTGCCTTTAGTTTTAACGCACCACAGTTATGGAATACAAAACGAATCACCAATTCGATGATTCGAATCCATCTGGATTCCCAGGTGCTGATAGGGCAGTTTAAAACTCTGTTGTTAAATGAGTCCCACTGAAGTGTGTAATCACCTGATGTCATGTATTTATAGCTGTCTGGTAGTTTCTCTTTGTCTTTTGTTGTTGTGTTGATGGAATTTTTGTCCTCAAGACACCAGTACAAATGAACACTGGTTTCAGTTGGGCTCCCCTGATTTTAAATTCAGGTAAATAAAGAAATAAACCATAAACCAGTAATTTCAATAACTTACCCATGAAGCGGCAGCCGCGGAGATGGACAGTGCATGGGGGCTGAAAGGCTAATTCAAGAAGGCTTCATTCACTTAAACAACCTTCATTTTAATTTCAACTTTCTATGTTTTTAAATTTTTAGTCATTTAGCAGACGCTCTTATTCAGAGCGACTTACAGGAGCAATTAGGGTTAAGTGCCTTGCTCAAGGGCACAGCGACAGATTTTTCACCTAGTCGGCTCGGGGATTAGAACCAGCAACCTCTCGGTTACTGGCACAACGCTCTTAACCACTAAGCTACCTGCCGCCCCAGCCGGGAAGACAAAGGAAACAAAACATTGACTTTGCAAATTCATTGATGATCAAATAGTTCAGTTGTAACTGGTTCTGTTGCACTTAATTTTTTACAGTTGGAATACAACTTTAGCACTGTTCCAAAACTTAGACTATCCTCTTTCTTAACAACAGCCTGAATAGAAATCAAAACGTCTCCGGTGAACAGCCTGAATAGAAATCAAAACGTCTCCGGTGAACAGCCTGTATAGAAATCAAAACGTCTCCGGTGAACAGCCTGTATAGAAATCAAAACGTCTCCGGTGAACAGCCTGTATAGAAATCAAAACGTCTCCGGTGAACAGCCTGTATAGAAATCAAAACGTCTCCGGTGAACAGCCTGTATAGAAATCAAAACGTGTCCGGTGCTGCAGCGTGCGCTCATTCGTTGTCATGCTCTGTTGTGGTATTAAAATAGATTTCTGCTTGTCTCCAGTCATGTAAAATGACAAAGAATTGCATGAAATGCCTTTTATAAAAGCTATCTTTTCTTCACCCCTACCATTGTCCGTGGTGGTCTGCGAATCCACAACCTTCTGGCTACTTTGCCATGTGATGGTTACAAAACAACGAACAGTTTCTAAAACTCCATATCTAAAGGCTGTGGTCTGTCCTAGGAGTGAGGGTAATAATGGGTATAGGGGAGGGTCACTTTTTTGTTCTCCCTCATGTATTACAAATTCACATACACAGATAGACAGACACATAGAAACATTCCATTCCTTTTAATTTAATCTATGAAATGTATTTGACAGGGATACTGCACATCAATCAACATTTCAGTAAAGGTGTCAGATTTAGCCAGCTAGCTAGTTTCCAACTGTAGTCCCTGGGCAGGTAGATACAAAATAAAATGGCCCTAGCACTAACACACCCGATACAAAAAATCAAAGGCTTGATGATAAAGTTAATTAGTTGAATCTAAGGTGTTAGTTCTAGGACCAAAAACTAAAACATGCACCTCCTGGGGGGCCCTGGAGGAGAGCTTTGAAAAAGGCTGAGCCAGAATAACGTCATTCAAATGAAGTCATTATTTGTTAATGAACTAACTGACACGTTGTAGTCCTACATCAGTTGTACAACTTCAGTGTGGACTTTACAGGTCCCTATGGCTGTGTTTACACAGGCTGACCAATTCTGGGTTCTTTTCTTTCACTCATTGGCTTTTGACCAATCAGATCAGCTTATTTTGCCAATGAACAGGAAACATATCAGAATTGGGCTTCCCGTGTAAAACGCAGGTGATCCGCCTTCTCAATGAGACAGTCTGTTATCCTCATCACATGACCATGCTCATGAGGCATTTATAAGTTATATTCTGGGTTCTGATGGGGTATGACAGTTGAACTGAGCTCATGAGGCATTTATAAGTTAGATTCTGGGTTCTGATGGGGTATGACAGTTGAACTGAGCTCATGAGGCATTTATAAGTTAGATTCTGGGTTCTGATGGGGTATGACAGTTGAACTGAGCTCATGAGGCATTTATAAGTTAGATTCTGGGTTCTGATGGGGTATGACAGTTGAACTGAGCTCATGAGGCATTTATAAGTTAGATTCTGGGTTCTGATGGGGTATGACAGTTGAACTGAGCTCATGAGGCATTTATAAGTTATATTCTTCAAGAATCAATGGGTACATACTGTATCATTAATTTATAAGTCAAAAAATGGATTTAGCAACTGCCGATTACCTCATAAAGTTTCGTTTTGGCATCTTTTGACTTTCTGTTTTGTACACCAGCTTCAAACGGTTATTTCTCAGCGGTTAAGGTGGTACCATGTTTTGTCACACAAACTGAAATTAGACAAACTATCAGCATTTTTGCAACCAGGCAAATGTCTCATAAAACTTTCCAGTAATCCAGTCTACTAGTTTCCCCACTGAACCTTTTAACATTTCCAACATCCAAGACACCCAGGTAGATTGACTTCTCAATGAGATAATCTGGGATTCTCATCATCATTTGGACTGAATCTATCTCCATGAAGGCCAACAGGTCACACACACACACACACACACACACACACACACACACACACACACACACACACACACACATAGATGAAAACATTACAGGATAATAAACACAATAATTAACTTTTACTAAAAATATAAGTCTATATTTTCATAGCGACTATGTACATGGTTTGGAGTCAATTCATTTTGAATTCCAGTCAAGTCAGAAAGTTAACCAAATTCCAAATCCAAATTGTCTTCATTGAAAAGCATTGAGGAAAATTGGAATTAGAATTTCAGTATACTTCCTGAATTGACTGACATTTTAATGGAATTGACCCCAACCCTGACTATGTATTGGTTTACCAACCTTTCTCAATATATTTTTCAATGATGAATTCTCACACACAGGGGCCATTTTGAGGCAGAACCATTCTGTGTCAGTTTTGAGCCACAGCACTTGTCAGTTGCACTGCAGAGACTGGGTTAAGATGTCAACCAACCTGTCTTGGGGTTGATGAACATGGCAGGTGGCATGTTGAGACAGTCAACCTGTCTCTTAAAGTGGTCCAGTTCAGCAGTGGTGAGCTCCCTTCACTTACCTGGAACATTAAGTCATAATAGGGAATACACATGACTTCATTTAGTGAATTACATGACTCATTTCTTTATTTTATTCAGTTCAATCCAATTCAATTAAACTGAATCCAATCCATTCAATTCAATTCAACAGAGTCCAATCAATTCAATTCCAATCCATTCAATATGATTCAATTCGGTTGTTACTGGAGATTTCCAGAGAGGTGTAGGTGTGTCCATGGATGGTGGTTGTAGTCTGGGTCAGATAACAGTCTGGACAGGTAGACAGGAAGATGGTGGTGGAAGAGACAACGAACACTGTGGCAGGCAGGCAGACAGACAGACGCACACAGAGACAGGTCTAAAGTAGTGCACTATAAAGGGAATAGGGTTCCATTTGGGACAACATGTTCTACTAACTCCAGCTTAGCATGTGGTCTTCCAGAGTCAGGGGGAGGTTGTTACTACAACATCTGGAGCCCTGTCTAAAGAGAGGAGGAGGAGGAGGAGGAGGAGGAGGAGGAGGAGGAGGGGTCTGAGCAGGAGGAGGAGGGGGAGGAGTGTCTGAGCAGGAGGAGGTGTCTGAGGAGGAGGAGGAGTCTGAGCAGGAGGAGGAGGACTCTGAGGAGGAGGAGTCTGAGCAGGAGGAGGTGTCTGAGGAGTGTCTGAGCAGGAGGAGGTGTCTGAGGAGTGTCTGAGCAGGAAGAGGAGGAGTCTGAACAGGAGGAGGAGTCTGAGGAGGAGGAGGAGGAGTCTGAGGAGGAGGAGGACTACAAGAGGTTAGTTCAATACCTGCTGGCGTCCAGAAAGAAAACAAATACTATTTCGGTAAGGTCTGGCAAACACACGTCCAAAACACACACGTATGTAAATACCAACACAGCGTGTATCCGCAAAATCATCACACACAGGCAAGTCGATTAGTATTTAGTGTAAATGGAGAATATGATGGACAAGCTTATTCATAACAATAAAAAGGTTGATAACAAGATGCAATCATTTGCCGTTAGATAATTACAAATAGACATCTATTTCCTAGGCTGTTATTTATTTCGTTTCCATGATCATTGCATAATAAATTCCTCACCTTTTCTGTGATGGTTTCATACTCACGTGGTAGCATATAGATCTACAACAAGGTTACTGTTCCAACCATCTCTCGTTTAATTGGACCCACTTCACAGCAGTAAATAGATCAGCTATTTCAAGTATTTTGCTCTATGCAAAATACCAGGGGTCTCATTTATAAACGTTGCCTACACACAAAATATGCAACAAAACATGCATGTGGCACTTTTCACGCAAACGTTGTCATTTATAAAAACTGAACTTGACCTGAGAATTTGCTGCAAACTTTAGACCATGCGTGCGCACAGTTTCTAGTGGTTGAAGTCTTGCATATTAAGAAGGCAAAAGTAGCCTAGTAGCTTTGTGCAGATGGGGAATATATGACGAGACTCTTATTCAGAACAAAACAACCGGTAGGCCTAGCTAAATATAATAACAAGATGCAATCATTTGCCCCTAGTGAAAATCCATTTATCTTTACATTCTAAAATAATTAGAAATAGGCATACATTGCCTGTTATTGCAGAATAAAGCCTATACTCGCGAAATATCCTATAGGCCAACAACAAGTTCGGATTGGCTACCATTCGTCCCATCTCTCATTTAATAGGACCCACTTCACAGTAGTAAATAGATCAGCTACAGTATTTCCAGCAGCCTATTTTGCTCTATGCGATCCGATCCGAAGCGCAGTTTAACGTTAGAACAGACGATTCACCTTTTCCATTGACGTTTGTAGGCGACGTCTGAATGATGTAATGTGACATTTCTTGCGTAGACAATATTTCATTTACAAACATAATACATTATCATAATCATTGCATAATACATTCCTCACCTTTTCTGGCCATGATGAGTTCATATTCCCGATGTAGCCATACAACAAATTACCATGCGCATTTCTCATTTAATTGGGCCTATCAGAGAGGCTATTATTTAAAGTGTTTGCTCTATGCAGATGACAGGGTGCGCGGCGCGGTTTATAACATACAGCAGAATGGAACAGGTGAACAGACAGATGATCTTTTGTATTGAAGTGTGTAGGCTACCAATAAACTGTAGTTCATTTTTATTTTTTCGAGTAGACAATGTTTCCGAATTTGTGGGCAGTGAAGCATATTTAGTTTCGGGAAAAAGTGAATGCAAAAACATTACTGCATTCAAACGATCTGTTTACAGGTCCACAACTATTTGCAAGTGTTTTTGTTTTTCAGAAACGGTCAGATAGACCGACAGCAAATGTCACTGTAAAATAAAACATTCTGCCAACACCTCCAAAGACATTTGAAGTTCGCCATGGATATTTCCTTTAGATACAGTGGGGAAAAAAAGTATTTAGTCAGCCACCAATTGTGCAAGTTCTCCCACTTAAAAAGATGAGAGAGGCCTTTAATTTTCATCATAGGTACACGTCAACTATGACAGACAAAATGAGAATTTTTTTTCTCCAGAAAATCACATTGTAGGATTTTTAATGAATTTATTTGCAAATTATGGTGGAAAATAAGTATTTGGTCAATAACAAAAGTTTCTCAATACTTTGTTATATACCCTTTGTTGGCAATGATACAGGTCAAACGTTTTCTGTAAGTCTTCACAAGGTTTTCACACACTGTTGCTGGTATTTTGGCCCATTCCTCCATGCAGATCTCCTCTAGAGCAGTGATGTTTTGGGGCTGTCGCTGGGCAACATGGACTTTCAACTCCCTCCAAAGATTTTCTATGGGGTTGAGATCTGGAGACTGGCTAGGCCACTCCAGGACCTTAAAATGCTTCTTACGAAGCCACTCCTTCGTTGCCCGGGTGGTGTGTTTGGGATCATTGTCATGCTGAAAGACCCAGCCACGTTTCATCTTCAATGCCCTTGCTGATGGAAGGAGGTTTTCACTCAAAATCTCACGATACATGGCCCCATTCATTCTTTCCTTTACACGGATCAGTCGTCCTGGTCCCTTTGCAGAAAAACAGCCCCAAAGCATGATGTTTCCACCCCCATGCTTCACAGTAGGTATGGTGTTCTTTGGATGCAACTCAGCATTCTTTGTCCTCCAAACACGACGAGTTTAGTTTTTAACAAAAAGTTCTATTTTGGTTTCATCTGACCATATGACATTCTCCCAATCCTCTTCTGGATCATCCAAATGCACTCTAGCAAACTTCAGACGGGCCTGGACATGTACAGGCTTAAGCAGGGGGACACGTCTGGCAGCGTCCCTGGCGGCGTAGTGTGTTACTGATGGTAGACTTTGTTACTTTGGTCCCAGCTCTCTGCAGGTCATTCACTAGGTCCCCCCGTGTGGTTCTGGGATTTTTGCTCACCGTTCTTGTGATCATTTGACCCCACGGGGTGAGATCTTGCGTGGAGACCCAGATCGAGGGAGATTATCAGTGGTCTTGTATGTCTTCCATTTCCTAATAATTGCTCCCACAGTTGATTTCTTCAAACCAAGCTGCTTACCTATTGCAGATTCAGTCTTCCCAGCCTGGTGCAGGTCTACAATTTTGTTTCTGGTGTCCTTTGACAGCTCTTTGGTCTTGGCCATAGTGGAGTTTGGAGTGTGACTGTTTGAGGTTGTGGACAAGTGTCTTTTGTACTGATAACAAGTTCAAACAGGTGTCATTAATACAGGTAATGAGTGGAGGACAGAGGAGCCTCTTAAAGAAGAAGCTACAGGTCTGTGAGAGCCAGAAATCTTGCTTGTTTGTAGGTGACCAAATACTTATTTTCCACCATAGTTTGCAAATAAATTCATTAAAAATCCTATAATGTGATTTTCTGGAGAAAAAAAATCTCAATTTGTCTGTCATACTTGACGTGTACCTATGATGAAAATTACAGGCCTCTCTCATCTTTTTAAGTGGGAGAACCTGCACAATTGGTGGCTGACTAAATCCTTTTTTCCCCACTGTATACTGTCTGGGCCTAATTCCAATCCTTCCAAAGTATACAGCAAATAAGGGCGTTATTGTCACCATAAAGGGTGAATGATGGGCGTATTTCACGTGGAGCTATAACGCTCATTGTTACTCATCAAACCACAACTGAGTGAGAAAAATAAACCTTTTGGTTGTATTCAATATCTGACACTAGCAGTAGGCAATACTCACCAATACGCCATCCATCCTCAACAGCTCCCCCTGTAGGCGGATCGGCAACATTGCTGTTCTGCAGAATGAACAAGTCGTGCTTTCCACCTGGGCACTAAATTCAGTAGCGTCTTTTGCACATAACATCACCTATCACCTGCTCATTAAGAGTAGAAGCCTTCTCTGTTCACATAGCCTAGTTGAACTCGTTTTGGGATGGTGCTTTTATGGCGATGTGGGGGCCGTCTATTTCTCCGTTCGTATTTGGGAACCCATTGATGGCAAAGAAACCCCTCTTAACCTGTTGTGCGATGGTGGGAATTGTATGTTACAGTACGTTTTGCTGATGATTGCATCCAAAACATTGGCTCTTCAAGGGATGTGAGATGCCGCCGCTGGCCGATCGGCAAGCTCCGGCTGAAAAGTGCCCTGTTGCCAAAAACCCGAGGATGGATAACACTTTGACGCGCACCCGAATGGCATGGGTTTGCCTTTCTAAAGTAGGTCTTAAAATCCTCGTAAAGATCCTATAAGATTGGTTTTGGGAAACGATATCTGATGAGCCAATCTGTACTTTCTGCTAAAAAGTCCCACCTGTCTCTAAAAACGTGCTCTCTGTGAAATGCTGCTTTGCCAGATCTTCCAACAGAGCAGATCAGCCATCTCTCATTGGATTTCCATTATCTCAGTCTTTTATAGGATTTACACAATAGTTTCACTTTCACACGTACCTCTAATTTAACAAATGACTGTACTTTATATGGATTATTATCGTTACAAATGCACCGATGTGGTCAAATTATATTTAGCCTGTCAAGCCCGTTGCATGAATTCACAATGTCAATATAATTAAATAAATAAAATAATGTCATTATTACTCTCACAATTTCACACATTTTCAACATACAGTATATTTTCCCCGTTCTACGCTTGACAAGCAGTTCCCTTATTCCACCACTTGGCACTGATCGTGGTCATGGGGCTGAACACTCTCAAGCTAACATTTATATTGATAAATCTCACAACTATCTAGTAATCATTACTTCAATGCTGTTAACAAATGTCAGTGCTATAATATTATTTGTGCTATAAAGGCGATGGACTTTATTGCTTTTTTCATATTGTTAAACAAAATTCTAAGTCTGCTAACATTTCCTAATTTCAGTATTAAAAAAATCACTATCATCATTGATCTACAATAAGAGGTAGACCCGTTCCTCTACTTCATTATAAATGGACTTCCTGTTTCAACACAGTGGGCGGATTCAACACCCATAGGTTCATGTAAAGTCTATATACACTTAATACAAGTATTCAGCCTATAAGTTAAGATTCTATCTAGTAAAACTGAAATTACATTATTTAATTTTAAAAGGTGATGTTTTGCAGTGCTACCAGGAGGGGGCAGTGTGACACAACAACCAGGTTTGGCAGAAGGACTCCAGACCAGTGGTTCCCAACCTGTGGTCCTTGGGGGGTGGTGCAGGTGGTCCTCAATTACTTTTAGATTGTAGTATTTTATTATTCAAAAATAATAACAGTTGGGAGTATTAATGGTATTATAAGCAATTTTACATTCCTTTTCACAATGCAACTAGTTTATAATAATAATAATAGACCTTTACAGGCTTTGTTACATTCTCATCTATTGATAGAATTTGACCGGCAATATATTTGATGTGAAAAAAAACAGCGACTCCGTGAATGGTGGTCCTCAAGAGCTTTGGACGGTGATTTGATGGTCTCCAGAATGGGAAAGTTTGGGAACCGCTGAGTTAGACAGTCACATCTGTGTGGTAACATGATAGGATGGAAAACCAACGATAAACAATGATTCTGCAAACCCAAAACAGACTGATTATAATGTATAGTATATGACGTTACATTGAACTAATCACAGTAATCAGAGACCAACTCACACACAGTATATACAAAGATACACACACACAAAATACATTCCTAGGTGAAGAAGTGTCTTAGTCCACAGACTAGGAGACAGGCCTCAGCGTCTTCAGATTAGGTGAAGAAGTGTCTTAGTCCACAGACTAGGAGACAGGCCTCAGCGTCTTCAGATTAGGTGAAGAAGTGTCTTAGTCCACAGACTAGGAGACAGGCCTCAGCATTTTCAGATCAGGTGAAGAATTGTCTTAGTCCACAGACTAGGAGACAGGCCTCAGCGTCTTCAGATTAGGTGAAGAAGTGTCTTAGTCCACAGACTAGGAGACAGGCCTCAGCGTCTTCAGATTAGGTGAAGAAGTGTCTTAGTCCACAGACTAGGAGACAGGCCTCAGCATCATCAGATTAGCTTCTACAAGAAAGAGGATGGAGGAGAAGGGAAGAGAGAGATCAGAAAGAGGATGGAGGAGAAGGGAAGAGAGAGATCAGAAAGTATGGAGGAGAAGGGGAAGAGAGAGATCAGAAAGTATGGAGGAGAAGGGGAGAGAGAGATCAGAAAGTATGGAGGAGAAGGGAAGAGAGAGATCAGAAAGTATGGAGGAGAAGGGAAGAAGAGAGATCAGAAAGTACGGAGGAGAAGGGAAGAGAGAGATCAGAAAGTATGGAGGAGAAGGGAAGAGAGAGATCAGAAAGTATGGAGGAGAAGGGAAGAGAGAGATCAGAAAGTATGGAGGAGAAGGGAAGAAGAGAGATCAGAAAGTACGGAGGAGAAGGGAAGAGAGAGATCAGAAAGTATGGAGGAGAAGGGAAGAGAGATCAGAAAGTATGGAGGAGAAGGGAAGAGAGATCAGAAAGTATGGAGGAGAAGGGAAGAGAGATCAGAAAGTATGGAGGAGAAGGGAAGAGAGATCAGAAAGTATGGAGGAGAAGGGAAGAGAGAGATCAGAAAGTATGGAGGAGAAGGGAAGAGAGAGATCAGAAAGTATGGAGGAGAAGGGAAGAGAGAGATCAGAAAGTACGGAGGAGAAGGGAAGAAGAGAGATCAGAAAGTATGGAGGAGAAGGGAAGAGAGAGATCAGAAAGTATGGAGGGAGAAGGGAAGAAGAGAGATCAGAAAGTAGGGAGGAGAAGGGAAGAGAGAGATCAGAAAGTAGGGAGGAGAAGGGAAGAGAGAGATCAGAAAGTATGGAGGAGAAGGGAAGAGAGAGATCAGAAAGTATGGAGGAGAAGGGAAGAGAGAGATCAGAAAGTATGGAGGAGAAGGGAAGAGAGATCAGAAAGTATGGAGGAGAAGGTAAGAGAGAGAGATCAGAAAGTATGGAGGAGAAGGGAAGAGAGAGATCAGAAAGTACGGAGGAGAAGGGAAGAGAGAGATCAGAAAGTACGGAGGAGAAGGGAAGAGAAAGATCAGAAAGTATGGAGGAGAAGGGAAGAGAGAGATCAGAAAGTATGGAGGAGAAGGGAAGAGAGAGATCAGAAAGTATGGAGGAGAAGGGAAGAGAGAGATCAGAAAGTATGGAGGAGAGGGAAGAGAGAGATCAGAAAGTATGGAGGAGAAGGGAAGAGAGAGATCAGAAAGTATGGAGGAGAAGGGGAGAGAGAGACCAGAAAGTATGGAGGAGAAGGGAAGAGAGAGATCAGAAAGTATGGAGGAGAAGGGAAGAGAGAGATCAGAAAGTATGGAGGAGAAGGGAAGAGAGAGATCAGAAAGTATGGAGGAGAAGGGAAGAGAGAGATCAGAAAGTATGGAGGAGAAGGGAAGAGAGAGATCAGAAAGTATGGAGGAGAAGGGAAGAGAGAGATCAGAAAGTATGGAGGAGAAGGGGAGAGAGATCAGAAAGTATGGAGGAGAAGGGAAGAGAGAGATCAGAAAGTATGGAGGAGAAGGGAAGAGAGAGATCAGAAAGTATGGAGGAGAAGGAGGAGTTCCACCTGAGATAATGATGTGATGATGGTCCTATGATGTAACTACAATAAGATAACAGTCATTTATTACAGACAGAAACACTAAAACATGCTTCCATTCTGGAAAAACAGTTCCTCTTTGATCTGGTTTGCTGTGTTTTTATTTGACCTATATTTAAATCATTACACATATTCAAGGGAGGGAGCAATGAAAACTATCTTACCTAGATTCACTCAAGTCCTTAACAAGATGGTTTTCATGTTCAACGAGAGCTTTGAGACAAGCTCCTGTCACTTCTGGTCCTTTGGGGATGACTGCTTTCAGTAGTTTTCTCATTCGGTCCTGTTCAGTTGTTTCAGCTGTTATTCTGGAGTGCTCTTCTTCACCAATCATGTTCTTTGACCACAGATCATCTGCTATTGGCATTGAGTTTTTGGTTCGCTGAATTAGTTTAGCCCAGTGTTTCTTCAGGAACTCCTCAGCAGGAATGTCAGGGACTGTTAATGCTGAAGGGGGGGTCAATTAAATTAATATGTCTTTAGGGTTAACAGCAGCTGTTTCTACATCTTCCAGTCTCTCCAGTTATCATTCCTCTGATAGTCATTTATTGTATAGAGCTGACTCCAGGGTTGTGGTCAATTCCAATTAAAGTCAGTCAATTTAAAATAGAAAATTGAAATAATAATTTTTCCTGTTAGGTTTATTGAGAAGTCATTGAAAATATATTATTAATGTTTTATCAACAATCTACTCAGAATACTCTAATGTCAAAGTGGACATGTCCCCCTTACATACAACATCTGTAAGATCACTCAGTCAAGTATTGAATTTCAAGCACAGATTCAACTATATACAAAGACCAGGGAGCTTTTCGAAAGCCTCATAAAGAAGGGCAGTGATTGGTAGATGGGTAACAATAACACATCAGACATTGAATATCTCTTTAAGCACGGTCAAGTTAATAATTATCCTGTGGGTGATGTATTAAACCACCCAGACACATCAAAGGATGCAGTCGTCCTTCTGAACTGAGTTGCAGGGCAGGAAGGAAACTGCTTAGTGATGTCACCATGAGGCCATCGGTGATTGTAAAACAGCTACAGAGTTCAATGTCTGTGACGGGAGAAAACTGAGGATGGATCAACAACATAGTAGTGACTCCACAATAACGACTTAAATGACAGAGTGAAAAGAAGAATACAAATATACAGAATAAAAAAATATTCCAAAACAGAAATACCTTATCGACATAAGTATTCAGACCCTTTGCTATGAGACTTGAAATTGAGCTCAGGTGCATCCTGTTTCCATTGATCATCCTTGAGATGTTTGAACAACTTGATTGGAGTCCACCTGTGGTACATATAATTGATTGGACATGTTTGGGAAGGAACACACCTGTCTATATAAGGACCCACAGTTGACAGTGCATGTCAGAGCAAAAACCAAGCCATGAGGTCGAAAGAATTGTCCGTAGAGCTCCGAGACAGGATTGTGTCGAGGCCCAGATCTGGGGAAGGGTACCGAAACAGTTCTGCAGCATTGAAGGTATCCAAGAACACAGTGGCCTCTATCATTCTTAAATGGAAGAAGTTTAGAACCACCGAAACTCTTCCTAGAGCTGGCCGCCCGGCCAAACTGAGCAATCGGGGGAGAAGGCCTTGGTCAGGGAGGTGTCCAAGAACCTGATGGTCACTCTGAAAGAGCTCCAGAGTTCCTCTGTGGAGATGGGAGAACCTTCCAGAAGGACAACCATCTCTGCAGCACTCCACCAATCAGGCCTTTATGGTAGAGTGGCCAGATGGAAGCCACTCCTTAGTAAAAGGCACATGACAGCCCGCTTTGAATTTGCCAAAAGGCACCAAAAAGACTCTCAGACCATGAGAAACAAGATTCTCTGGTCTGATGAAACCAAGATTGAACTCTTTGGCCTGAATGCCAAGCGTCACATCTGGGAGAACCCTGGCACCATCCCTACGGTGAAGCATGGTGGTGGCAGCATCATGCTGTGGGGATGTTTTTCAGCGGCAGGGACTGGGAGACTAGTCAGGATCGAGGGAAAGATGAATGGAGCAAAGTACAGAGAGATCCTTGATGAAAACCTGCTCCAGAGCGCTCAGGACCTCAGACTGGGGCGAAGGTTCACCTTCCAACAGGACAACGACCCTAAGCACACAGACAAGACAACGCAGAAGTGGCTCCGGGACAAGTCTCTGAATGTCCTTGAGTGGCCCAGCCAGAGCCCGGACTTGAACCCGATCTAATATCTCTAGAGAGACCTGAAAATAACTGTGCAGCAACACTCCCCATCCAACCTGACAGAGCTTGAGAGGATCTGCAGAGAAGAATGGGAGAAACTCCCCAAATACAGGTGTGCCAACCTTGTAGCGTCATACCCAAGAGGACTCAAGGCTGTAATCGCTGCCAAAGGTGCTTCAACAAAGTACTGAGTAAATGGTCTGAATACTTATGTAAATGTGATATTTCAGGGTTTTTTTTATGTATACATTTGCAACAATGTCTAAAAACCTGTTTTTGCTTTGTCATTATGGGGTATTTTGTGTAGATTGATGAGGGGGAAAAAACAATTTTATCAATTTTATAATAAGGCTGTAACGTAACAAAATGTGGAAAATGTCAAGGGGTCTGAATACTTTCTGAATGCACTGTATCTCTCATGTTTACTTACTTGTTGAATGGGTGGCAGTGATGTATTCATCTGAAAGATAAACCAAATGAGGTTATATCACTCTAAATAGCATCTGTTACAAAAGTACAAAGTTATGATTGACATATGCTCCTACCTTGTGATACCACTTCTTTCCATGCAATCCTCTCATCATCACCGAATAACTCCATCTCAATGTTAACCCCTGTCATTTTCACAACCGCCCTGAAAAAGCTTGGTGTGGAGTCTCTATGTATGAGATGAATCTTCTGGAGAGAGATGGAGAGAGCGAGAGAGAGATTGCTTGCAATGTAAACATATGTTTCCCATGCCAATAAAGCCATGTGAATTGAGAGCCAGCGAGCTAGAGAGAGCAATGGATAGAAATGTGATTTAAATGTCCGATTCATGTTCTTACTTTACTAAAACTGTACCTGTGGATTGATGGCGGTAGAACAGGGAATGTTCAGTCTGAAGAAACTATTCAGTTTGAAGGCCTGCTCCGGTCTTGAGATGAGAACCCTTGAAGACCCTTGAGACTTTTCCTGTTGTTCCACAGCCTGCGAAACGAGGCATGAAATACACAGCCAGTCAATGTATAGTCTTATTCAAACATTATTCAGAAAACTATTAACTTCATGTTATGAGTGTCAACATAAACCGTACCACTGCTTAGTTAAGGTCACCTCTAAAAGAATGGTACCTCACCTGTATTTGGCTGGGGTTACTGGGGAACAGGTATAGGCGTGGAATTAGTGTTTGCTTTTTCACTGTCAGATAGAGCATCAGCTCACAGTGGACATCTATGTTCCGCCAAAAGATATAGCTCAGTATAACAGAGATAACTGAGAACTTGGGATGGAGAATCTTAGCATGGAATCTGGTGACCTCATGCACTTCCTCAACAGACACTCCATGTTCCTCTACATGAAAAATCTTCATCTCATTCCTCAGGGAAGGGTTGGTCCCTGAACAACACAATAAAAAGGAGACAGAAAGACAAATATTGTATTATTCATCCAACTAAAACACAAAGAATATACTGTATCAGATCACAGTAAACTCAAACTCACAGAATATTCATTCATTCATTCATTCAGGAAGTGAAACTCAGTTACATGGAAATGTCTTTCTGAATACTATTTCTATATGGTTTTACCTAAACAGACAAAGTGTGGCAGATGAACTTCCTCCAGTTCACCTAACTCCATAGTGATGTCCAGCAATGGACCACCTTGTCCGTACTGCATGTCTTTCAGAAGTTGACTGTAGGGATACCAGTTCCTGAAGTGATACTTCAGAATGACATCTCTCTCACACACCCAGCGGAGCCCAGACACTGTGCACTCATAACGCCCTTTGGGTGTCCTGTGCCTGAGGGCAACAACAATATATGGTAGAGAGGGTCAATCGTCAAATGGAGAGGTTGGATTAGAAGACTGTTCCCAAAGGTAATGGGGAAATACACTAGCAAGTGGAATGAAATGTTAAAAGTAGTTATTTTACCTGAACATTGTCACTCCCTGGACAGTGGAAGTCAAAGGTTCAATCTGAAGCCAGTGTGTGGAGTCCTGAACAAGGACAAGCATGTCAGTTATACATATGGGGCCAGTTTCCTGGACACAGATTGAGTCTAGTGCTGGACTTAAAGCATGATCAATGGAAGTTTCAATAGAAAGTTTTTTAAGGTCCAAGATTAGGCTTAATCTTTGTCCGGGAAACTGGCCCATTAAATGAACAAAGTAATTTATCTAATGTATTTATTCAATGTAACATGGAATGCTGGTGATTGATCCAATTAAACTGTCTAATGACAAAATATGACAGAAGTTAAAATCCTGCATTCCTACAAGCAGAACACAGGACTGTCTATATCCCAGTATGAATGGTTGGTCAGTACACACCTGGCTTTCAGACTGTGCCTGACTCCTGAAGGTATGTCAAAGTGAGAATTGACATTATGACTTACCTCAACATGGTCACAAGTCTTACAGCTCTGAGGAATCCCTGAAGTCAAAAGTAGTTGTTATTTAAAACGGACAATCTCGTAATAATGAATGAATAAATATTAAACAGACTTGTAATAAAAATGAATGTAAGTGAGCAACAGTCTCAGAATGTACACTCATTATCATACCATAATCTGACATTAGTGTTATATTAATGAATGTTTGTGGAAGCAGGAAACAACATGGTTCTGGTCCATGTTTTGGAGATGTTGGGGGCCTGATTTCTGGTAGATCCCAGGATGAGAGTTTAAAGCTAGAGTCAGCTAAATGATGTTGTACGAGCAGCGCCGCAGATATTGTGATGAGCAAGATGCCTGACTTCTCTCTCACACAGTATCTGCCCATGTGCACGGGTTCTCTTCACTCTCCTGTGAGGTAGCCACGGGACCAAAACAGAGAAGTTTAGCATCGCGCTCCAACGCCCTTAGTTGTTGTAGAAATTGACCCACTATGATGTTTACTTTGTGCATCTACATCATATTGCTGACTCTACCTGTAAGTTTGTTTTGACCAAATAGATCCTGATTGTGTTCCTTGCCTGGGACTGTGTGTGTCCTTTAATCGTATTTTGATTTTAAAACAATTATCAGTTAACACTCACATATCTGGTCTCTGTCACGGTTTGGCCGAGGCTGCTCCTCTTCCTTGTTCGGGCGGACTTCGGCGGTCG
The DNA here is from genome assembly GCF_020615455.1 of Coregonus clupeaformis. Lineage (NCBI taxonomy): Eukaryota > Metazoa > Chordata > Actinopteri > Salmoniformes > Salmonidae > Coregonus > Coregonus clupeaformis. The sequence goes on from NW_025534432.1 coordinate 50,946, forward strand.
TCGTCTCCGGAGTACTAGCTGCCACCGTTCATGTTTCTTGTTTCGTTTGGTTTTGTCTGTGCATAACACCTGTCCCTTGTTTGTGTCTTGATTGTTCTCCTATTTAGTTTCTTGGTTTGGGGCAGGTGTTATGCGTGATTGTTTATGTCAGACTGCCTCTGTATCGTGTCTAGTTTCTCTCGTTGTTGGCTTGTGCCCGAGGAGTTCGCACTGCGTGCGCTTTTCGTTGTTATTTGCGCACTGTGTTTGGTGCGTAATTGTTTTGCGCCACCCGGTTGGGTTGGTTATATTATTGTGTACGTGCTTGGTTACGTTACTAAAGACGGTTGAAGTCATCCTGGTGCCTGCGCTTGATTCCGACACTCATCCACACACACCTGTCTGACAGAATCACGCATCAAGATGGAATCAGCAGGAGCGACCGCGCCACCAGCTGATTTGGCGGAACGTCTTCGAGGTCAGGAGGACCGGATGAACCAGGTCTGCCACGCTCTGGATAGGGTGATGACCACGCTGCACCGTTGGGAGACCAGCGGGGTTCCCAAACCTCCACACACCGACCCAGATCCAGCGGTCAGCCCTCCAGTGTCCTCTTCGGAACCCAGTGGGATTCGGCTCTCGCTCCCGAGGCGTACGACGGCTCCACCCCGGGTGTCAAGGGTTCCTGCTGCAGGTGGAGCTCTACCTCGCCACCGTCCACCCGGGCGCCCTCGGGACACGAGAGCGTCTCAGCCCTCATCTCCTGTCTCACGGCAAGGCGTTGGAGTGGGCCAACGCCGAGTGGAGGGAGAATGGACGCCGCAACGGCGAACTACGCGGAGTTCTCCACGCCTTCCGGGCGGTATTCGACCATCCACCAGAAGGGAAGGCGGCGGGGAACGTCTGTTCTACCTCCGACAGGGGATGAGGAGCGCCCAGGACTTTGCATTAGAGTTCGGACCCTAGCGGCTGATGCAGGGTGGAATGAGCGGGCCCTGACTGACCATTTCCGCTGCAGCCTCCGAGAGGACGTCCAGCGAGAGTTGGCGTGCAGGGACACGTCGTTGACTTTCGACCAACTGGTCGACATGGCCATCCGGCTGGATACCCTGCTCGCCACCCGTGGGCGTCCCGGAAGGGGGGTTCGCCCATTCCACTCTCCAACGCCTCCGAGCCGAGTCATGGAGCTCGGGGTGCTGGCGCTGGGGAACGGAGGAGGAGCCCACGGGGACCCGGCCCTTGCACCAACTGTGGTCGTGGAGGGCACACTGCGGCTAGGTGCTGGGGCGGGTCCTCCAGAGGAGGAGATGGCAGGACAGGCATTGGGGGTCACCCCAGGTGAGTAGGCGCCCTGCTTACCCAGAGCTTTCTGTCGTGCACCTAACCTTGCCTGTTTGTTTCCCACAGGTTGCACCTCGTTCCCAGCATAAGGCGCTGGTAGATTCAGGCGCAGCTGGGAATTTTATAGATCGCCAGTTCTGTTTAGAGTTAGGATTCCCCTCATCCCAGTGGATAAGCCTTTCCCCGTCCATGCCCTAGATAGCCGTCCGTTAGGGTCTGGTTTGATTAGGGAAGTCACAGCACCACTTCAGATGATGGCGCAGGAGGGTCATGAGGAGAGAATTCAGCTTTATTTGATTGACTCTCCTGCGTATCCGGTGGTGTTGGGTCTTCCCTGGTTGATAACTCATGACCCTATTATTGGGTGGCAGAGAAAGCTCTTAAAGGGTGGTCTGCTCAATGTGAGGGGCGATGTCTGGGTGTTTCCATAGGGGCGACCTCGGTGGAGAGTCCGAATCTAATGCCAGCATTGCAGATTCCCAGTATGAGGATTTGGCACTGGCGTTCAGTAAGACTAGGGCTGCTCAGCTGCCGCCTCATAGACGGGGGGATTGTGCGATAGATCTCAGTCAGGCGCAGCTCTCCCGCTGAGCCATGTGTATCCCTTGTCTCAAGAGGAGAAAAGATCTATGGAGACATACATCTCTGAGTCTCTTAGACAGGGATACATACGGTCCTCCGTTTCACCCGTTCCTCAAGTTTCTTTTTTGTGAAGAAGAAGGATGGAGGTCTGCGGCCGTGTATTGATTACCGCGGTCTCAATCAGATCACAGTGAAGTACAGCTATCCACTTCCTCTGATTGCGACTATGACGGAGTCACTGCACGGTGCGCAGTTCTTTACAAAATTGGATCTTAGGAGCGCATACAACTTGGTGCGCATACGTAAGGGCGATGAATGGAAGACAGCGTTTAGCACGACTTCTGGGCACTACGAGTATCTAGTCATGCCATATGGGTTGATGAATGCTCCCCTCAGTCTTCCAATCCTTCGTTGATGAGATTTTCCGGGACATGCAGGGACAGGGAGTGGTTGTGTACATCGACGACATTCTGGTGTATAGCCCTACCCGTGCTGAGCATGTAGCCCTGGTGCGCCGAGTATTGAGGAGGCTGTTGGAGCATGACCTATATGTCAAGGCAGAGAAATGTCTGTTTTTTCAGAAGTCGGTCTCCTTTCTGGGTTACCAGTTGTCTGCGTCAGGGGTGAAGATGGAGGTAGACCGGGTCTCGGCTGTGCGTAATTGGCAGACCCCAACCACTGTGAAGGAGGTGCAACGGTTCTTGGGTTTTGCGAATTACTACCGGAGGTTTATCCGGGGTTTTGGACAGGTGGCAGCTCCCATCACGTCTCTGTTAAAGGGGGGTCCGGTGCGCTTGCGGTGGTCAGCTGAGGCGGACAGGGCATTTGGGAGACTGAAGGACCTGTTTACCTCGGCGCCGGTGTTGGCGCATCCGGATCCCTCCTTACCGTTCCAAGTAGAGGTGGACGCGTCAGAGGCCGGGATAGGGCCGTTCTTTCCCAGCGGTCTGGCACTCCACCTAAACTCCGCCCCCTGTGCGTTCTACTCAAAGAAGCTCAGTCCGGCGGAGCGGAATTATGACGTAGGAGACAGGGAGCTGTTAGCCGTAGTACAGGCCCTAAAGGTGTGGCGGCATTGGCTCGAGGGCTCAACACCCTTTCCTCATTCAAACTGACCATCGTAACCTGGAGTACATCCGGGCAGCTAGGAGACTGAATCCTCGCCAGGCTCGTTGGGCTATGTTCCTGGCCCGGTTTGTGTTCAAGATCACATACATCCCTGGGTCCCAGAACGGGAAGGCAGATGCTCTGTCCCGGCGGTATGACGCAGGGAGAGGTCAGTTGAGTCCACGCCCATACTACCGGAGTCTTGTCTGGTTGCTCCGGTGGTGTGGGAGGTTGATGGTGAGATCGAGCGGGCGTTACGCACCGACCCGAGTCCTCCTCAGTGTCCTGTGGGTCGGACGTACGTTCCGCTCGAGATACGCGATCGCCTCATTTGTTGGGCTCATACGTCCCCCTCCTCTGGCCATCCGGGTATCGGCCGGACAGTGCACTGCCTTAGCACGAAGTACTGGTGGCCAACGTTAGCTAGGGATGTGAGGATTTATGTCTCCTCCTGTTCGGTGTGTGCCCAGTGTAAGGCACCCAGACATTTGCCCAGGGGTAAGTTACAACCCCTGCCTATTCCACAGCGACCCTGGTCCCACCTCTCGGTGGATTTTGTTACCGACCTTCCACCCTCACAGGGGAATACGGCCATCCTGGTCGTTGTGGATAGGTTCTCGAAGGCCTGTCGTCTCCTTCCCATGCCGGGTCTACCCACTGCCCTACAGACCGCTGAGGCTCTGTTCACCCATGTCTTCCGGCATTCACGGGGTACCCGAGGATATAGTGTCTGACCGAGGCCCCCAGTTCACGTCCAGAGTGTGGAGAGCTTTTATGGAACGGTTGGGGGGTTTCGGTAAGCCTTACCTCGGGTTATCACCCGGAGAGTAATGGGCAGGTTGAACGTGTCAACCAGGATGTGGGTAGGTTTCTGAGGTCATACTGTCAGGACCGGCCGGAGGAGTGGGCGAGATATGTGCCCTGGGCCGAGATGGCACAGAACTCTCTTCGCCACTCCTCCACCCAACTAACCCCTTTTCAGTGTGTGTTAGGGTACCAGCCGGTTCTGGCACCATGGCACGAGAGCCAGATCGAGGCCCCCGCTGTGGATGAGTGGGTGCGGCGCTCGGAGGAGACGTGGGACGCTGCACACGTCCATCTGCAGCGTGCCATACGTCGACAGAAGACGAGCGCCGACCTACACCGCAGTGAGGGCCAGTGTACGCACCGGGAGATCGAGTCTGGCTCTCAACCAGAAACCTGCCCCTCCGCCTGCCCTGCCGGAAGCTGGGTCGGCGGTTTGTAGGGCCCTTTAAAGTCCTGAGGAGATTGAACGAGGTGAGTTATAGGTTAGAATTACCTATTGACTACAAGAATATTAACCCCTCGTTCCATGTGTCTCTCCTCAGGCCGGTGGTAGCTGGTCCACTCCAGGACTTTGAGATTGAGGAGACTCCTCCGCCCCGTTGGACATCGAGGGGGCTCCGGCGACACCGTGAGGTCCATCCTGGATTCTAGACGCCGGATGGGGGTCTTCAATATCTCGTGGAGTGGGAGGGGGTACGGTCCGGAGGAGCGGTGCTGGGTGCCCAGGAGGGACATATTGGACCAGTCCCTACTGACCGAGTTCCATCGGGGTCATCCTGCGCGCCCTGCTCCGCGTCGTCCGGGTCGTCCCGAGCCCTGGTCGGCGCCGGCTGGAGCCGCAGCGTCAAGGGGGTACTGTCACGGTTTCGGCCGAGGCTGCTCCTCTTCCTTGTTCGGGCGGACTTCGGCGGTCGCGTCTCCGGAGTACTAGCTGCCACCGTTCTATGTTTCTTGTTTCGTTTGGTTTTGTCTGTGCATAACACCTGTCCCTTGTTTGTGTCTTGATTGTTCTCCTATTTAGTTTCTTGGTTTGGGGCAGGTGTTATGCGTGATTGTTTATGTCAGACTGCCTCTGTATCGTGTCTAGTTTCTCTCGTTGTTGGCTTGTGCCCGAGAGTTCGGCACTGCGTGCGCTGTTGTTATTTGCGCACTGTGTTTGGTGCGTAATTGTTTTGCGCCACCCGGTTGGGTTGGTTATATTATTGTGTACGTGCTTGGTTACGTTACTAAAGACGGTTGAAGTCATCCTGGTGCCTGCGCTTGATTCCGACACTCATCCACACACACACCTGTCTGACAGTCTCTGGTGTTCTCAGGTCCAGGCTTGATACAACACTCTCCACCATGGTCTCTGCTGTTGGGAAAGCAGATGGATAGACTGTGATTAAACTAAATACAACTTATAAAGGCTTTATAAAGCATACATACAGTCTTCATAAGCAATACAAAGGGTGTATAAAGGGTGACAGAACAGCTCCCTATGTAGGGTGCATTGCCAAATGTGACATAACACTATGTCAACTTCAAAATGTGGTCCCGTGTAGCTCAGTTGGTAGAGCATGGTGCTTTGAATGTTAGGGTTATGGGTTCGATTCCATTGGGGGACCAGTAAAAAATATATATATGAAAAATATATGCCCTCACATTACATTTACATTTTAGTCATTTAGCAGACGCTCTTATCCAGAGCGACTTACAGTTTTTTAAAATATTTTATTTTATTTTCCATACTGGCCCCCTGTGGGAATCGAACCCACAACCTTGCCGTTGCAAACGCCATGCTCTACCAACTGAGCTACATCCCTGCTGGCCATTCCCTCCCCTACCCTGGGCCAATTGTGCGCCGCCCTATTGGTCTCCCGGTCACGGCCAGCTACGACAGAGCCTGGATTCGAACCAGGATCTCTAATGGCACAGCTAGCACTGCGATGTAGCGCCTTAGACCACTGCGCCACTCGGGCTCACTACTGTAAGTCACTCTGGATAAAAGTGTCTGCTAAATTACCTAAATGTGACATAACCCTCTATGATAAAGTCAATACTGATGGTGACATTACAGGTGACATTGCTTACCTTGAGGAAAGCCCCTAGAGATGTGATGTTACAGGCACCATGAGTTACATACCCTGCCAGACAAGCACACACTGTCTAAAACCCTGCTCTGGTGACACACACATTGAGTGGCTGGTGTTCCAGGTTTATATGTGCTGAGTGCAATTGGCCTGGGAACGAGGTTAGTCATGTAGTTTCAGACATATTGAAATAACATTATGAACATTACAAAACTTTAGTAGGTCCAACAGAACACATTAAAACACACCACTACTACTAATCTAACTGTCTGTAGGTCCAACAGAACACATTAAAACACACCACTACTACTAATCTAACTGTCTGTAGGTCCAACAGAACACATTAAAACACACCACTACTACTAATCTAACTGTCTGTAGGTCCAACAGAACACATTAAAACACACCACTACTACTAATCTAACTGTCTGTAGGTCCAACAGAACACATTAAAACACACCACTACTACTAATCTAACTGTCTGTAGGTCTAACAGAACACATTAAAACACACCACTACTACTAATCTAACTGTCTGTAGGTCCAACAGAACACATTAAAACACACCACTACTACTAATCTAACTGTCTGTAGGTCCAACAGAACACATTAAAACACACCACTACTACTAATCTAATTGTAGGAATGATTCCAGAGGAAAACACATGATAAAACATTGCTATGACTCACCTTTGAATGTGTTGGTCATCTATCTGACACAGGGTCACTGAGGAGGAGGAAACCTCAAACCCAGGATAGAGGGGTTCAGTGAATGTGGTGTGTTCTGTGTAAAGGTGTGTCAGTGTACCAGAGGAGGACACACTATAGAAGGACAAAGTACCAGCTGGCCAGTCCAGATACACTCCAACTCTGTTAGAAACAGGACCAGGGAAGAATCTGATGACTCCAGCATGGTAAAAGGCATAACCTCTGTCAGAGCAGAATAAACACCAGGACTTCCTGTTGTATCCAATCCAACTGTCCTTCTCCTCTCCCTTCCTCTGCATTCCTTTGTACGCCACACCAATGTGAGCCCAGTCACCACCCTTCTCCACCTCCCAGTAATAACGAGATCCAGATAAGACTTCTCTGCAGAGAACTTGGGGATGACGGTCAAATCTGTCTGGATGGTCTTCATAATGCTGCTTCTCCTCCACCCGTGTCACCTTCCTGTTCCCCTCAGACAGTATCAGGTTTGGGTTTGCTGTATTTGGGTCCAGGGTGAGATGACAGGCATCTGTAGACAAAAGGAGAGTTTAATCAAACCACATCTTCATATAAAATGTTGTTTTGTAGGTAGAGAACAAGTATTGATTAGTTACTATGTTACTGTAGTTCTGAATATGTAGTTGATTAGGATTGAAGAGACTTACATTTCCTCAGCCCTGATTTCAGCCTGAACTCTCCACCATGATCCACACTGAAGGAGAAACAGGTTATTGACTGACAAAGCCCTAATAAAGCAGTCAACATTTAAACCATATTGTTGTGTTCTGGTGCACTATCCAAGTTCATTACTAGAGACATACAGGTATTCTATCCTACCTACTGCATACAGAACAGAGTACAATTCATTACTAGAGACATACAGGTATTCTATCCTACCTACTGCATACAGAACAGAGTACAATTAATTACTAGAGACATACAGGTATTCTATCCTACCTACTGCATACAGAACAGAGTACAATTCATTACTAGAGAAATACAGGTATTCTACCCTACCTACTGCATACAGAACAGAGTACAATTCATTACTAGAGAAATACAGGTATTCTAGCCTACCTACTGCATACAGAACAGAGTACAATTCCAACAGGATATCAGAGATGCAGAAGAAGAGTATTCATGTGGTGATGATGTATGCTGTGTTGGAGTGCTAAGCCTGCTGGGTAAACGTCCCCTGTATTCTACCATCATGTCCTCATGTTACTGAACCTACTACACTACAGAGGACACAACCACTGCTCACACTATTAGGACATCTATTCTGACTTACTTCAGCTTCATCAGTTTATCTGTGGGATCCACCAGAGCAGCTGAAAGCAGTCCCCCTGCAGAGTCTCCTGGGTGATTGTAGCTCAGGTCCAGCTCTTTCAGGTGGGAGGGGTTTGACCTCAGAGCTGAAGACAGAGCAGCACAGCCCTCCTCTGTGACCAGACAGCCAGACAGCCTACAGAGAGACACAACAGCTGTCTAGGTTGGTGGACTGGTGTCAATCATCTTGTAGGACACCCATATATTTGTCCATGACACAAACATTTTAAAGAAACATCAGATGTTCAGAGTATTTGTTTTACTAAGCTCAGTACCGACCTGACTGAAACAGCTGTACATACCCCAGTGTGTGTAGTTTACAGTCTGGATCCTCCAGTCCAGCAGAGGGCAGTGTATCTCAGCTCAGTACCGACCTGACTGAAACAGCTGTACATACCCCAGTGTGTGTAGTTTACAGTCTGGATCCTCCAGTCCAGCAGAGGGCAGTGTAACTCAGCTCAGTACCGACCTGACTGAAACAGCTGTACATACCCCAGTGTGTGTAGTTTACAGTCTGGATCCTCCAGTCCAGCAGAGGGCAGTGTAACTCAGCTCAGTACCGACCTGACTGAAACAGCTGTACTTACCCCAGTGTGTGTAGTTTACAGTCTGGATCCTCCAGTCCAGCAGACAGCAGTGTAACTCCTGAGTCCTGCAGGTCATTGTCTCTCAGCTCCAGTTGTTTCAGTTGTGAGTTGGGTGAACTCAGGACTGAGGCCAGATCTGAACAGCAACCCTCTGTCAGACCACACTGACCTAGACTAGAGGGCAGAAGAGCACATGATTAACAAATGTTTAAAACATCCACATAATAACTCATACTGAAGAAAGTTAACTCACACTAGTGTCTGTATGTTGCAGAGTGAACGGGTTAGTCAATTGGCATGATGACTGCAGGAATGTCCACCAGAGCTGTTGCCAGAGAATTTAATGTTAATTTCTCTACCATAAACCACCTCCAACATCGTTTTAGAGAATTTGGCAGTACATCTAACCGGCCTCACAACTGCAGACCATGTGTAAACACGCCAGCCCAGGACCTCCACATCCGGCTTCTTCACCTGCAGGATGGTCTGAGACAAGCCACCAGGACAGCTGATTTAACTGTGGGTTTTCACAACCAAATAATTTCTGCACAAACTGTCAGAAACCGTCTCAGGGAAGCTCATCTGCGTGCTCGTCATCCTCACCAGGGTCTTGACCTGACTGCAGTTTGGCGTCGTAACCGCCTTCAGTGGGCAAATGCTCACCTTCGATGGCCACTGGCACACTGGAGAAGTGTGCTCTTCACGGATGAATCCCGGGTTTCAACTGTACCGGGAAGATCGCAGAAAGCGTGTATGGCGTCGTGATGGCATTGTGTGGGCGAGCGGTTTGCTGATGTCAACGTTGTGAACAGAGTGCCCCATGGTGACGGTGGGGTTATGGTATGGGCCGGCATAAGCTACAGACAATGAACACAATCACATTTTATCGATGGGAATTTGAATGCACAGAGATACCGTGACGAGATCCTGAGGCCCATTGTCGTGCCATTCATCTGCCGCCATCACCTCATGTTTCAGCATGATAATGCACGGCCCCATGTCACAAGGATCTGTATACAATTCCTGGAAGCTGAAAATGTCCCAGTTCTTCCATGGACTGCATCCTCACCAGACATGCAAGTTTGGGATGCTCTGGATCGACGTGTACGACAGCGTCTTCCAGTTCCCGGCAGATTCCAGCAACTTCGCACAGCCATTGAAGAGGAGTGGGACAACATTCCACAGGCCACAATCAACAGCCTGATCAACTCTATGAGAAGGAGATGTGTCGCGCTGCATGAGGCAAATGGTGGTCACACCAGATACGGACTGGTTTTCTGATACACACCCATACTTATTTTTTTAAGGTATCTGTGACCAACAGATGCATATCTGAATTCCCATTTATGTGAAATCCATAGATTAGGGCCTAATGAATTTATTTCAGTTGACTGATTTCCTCATATGAACTGTAACTCAGTAAAACCTTTCAAATTGTTGCATGTTGCGTTTATATTCTTGTTCAGTATATAGTACATACATAATATATAAAACACTCACAGTGGATACTGAAGATATTTAACTCACACTAGTGTCTGTATTTTGCAGAGTGGACTGGTTAGTCCAACACAGAGCAGCTCCACTCCTCTGTCTCCCAGGTCATTGTAGCTGAGGTCCAGTTCTCTCAGGGGGGAGTTTGGTGTCTGCAGAGCTGAAGCCAGAGTCTCACAGGATTCATATGTGTGTTTACAGCCAGCCAGTCTGGAGAGAGGAGATATAGTGATACACTGATAAATATGCAAAGCTTTAAGAATAATGAGATGCATTAAGACAATAACAGAAGGACACATGATTAACCAATGTTAAAAACATACAAACTCACTCAAGATATTTAACCTTAGTTTGATATACAGTGGGGAAAAAAAGTATTTAGTCAGCCACCAATTGTGCAAGTTCTCCCACTTAAAAAGATGAGAGAGGCCTGTAATTTTCATCATAGGTACACGTCAACTATGACAGACAAAATGAGAAAAAAAGTAGGATTTTTAATGAATTTATTTGCAAATTATGGTGGAAAATAAGTATTTGGTCAATAACAAAAGTTTCTCAATACTTTGTTATATACCCTTTGTTGGCAATGACACAGGTCAAACGTTTTCTGTAAGTCTTCACAAGGTTTTCACACACTTTTGCTGGTATTTTGGCCCATTCCTCCATGCAGATCTCCTCTAGAGCAGTTATGTTTTGGGGCTGTCGCTGGGCAACACGGACTTTCAACTCCCTCCAAAGATTTTCTATGGGGTTGAGATCTGGAGACTGGCTAGGCCACTCCAGGACCTTGAAATGCTTCTTACGATGCCACTCCTTCGTTGCCCGGGCGGTGTGTTTGGGATCATTGTCATGCTGAAAGACCCAGCCACGTTTCATCTTCAATGCCCTTGCTGATGGAAGGAGGTTTTCACTCAAAATCTCACGATACATGGCCCCATTCATTCTTTCCTTTACACGGATCAGTCGTCCTGGTCCCTTTGCAGAAAAACAGCCCCAAAGCATGATGTTTCCACCCCCATGCTTCACAGTAGGTATGGTGTTCTTTGGATGCAACTCAGCATTCTTTGTCCTCCAAACACGACGAGTTGAGTTTTTACTAAAAAGTTCTATTTTGGTTTCATCTGACCATATGACATTCTCCCAATCCTCTTCTGGATCATCCAAATGCACTCTAGCAAACTTCAGACGGGCCTGGACATGTACTGGCTTAAGCAGGGGGACACGTCTGGCACTGCAGGATATGAGTCCCTGGCGGCGTAGTGTGTTACTGATGGTAGGCTTTGTTACTTTGGTCCCAGCTCTCTGCAGGTCATTCACTAGGTCCCCCCGTGTGGTTCTGGGATTTTTGCTCACCGTTCTTGTGATCATTTTGACCCCACGGGGTGAGATCTTGCGTGGAGCCCCAGATCGAGGGAGATTATCAGTGGTCTTGTATGTCTTCCATTTCCAAATAATTGCTCCCAGAGTTGATTTCTTCAAACCAAGCTGCTTACCTATTGCAGATTCAGTCTTCCCAGCCTGGTGCAGGTCTACAATTTTGTTTCTGGTGTCCTTTGACAGTTCTTTGGTCTTGGCCATAGTGGAGTTTGGAGTGTGACTGTTTGAGGTTGTGGGCAGGTGTCTTTTATACTGATAACAAGTTCAAACAGGTGCCATTAATACAGGTAACGAGTGGAGGACAGAGGAGCCTCTTAAAGAAGAAGTTACAGGTCTGTGAGAGCCAGAAATCTTGCTTGTTTGTAGGTGACCAAATACTTATTTTCCACCATAATTTGCAAATAAATTCATTAAAAATCCTACAATGTGATTTTCTGGATTTTCTTTCCTCAATTTGTCTGTCATAGTTGACGTGTACCTATGATGAAAATTACAGGCCTCTCTCATCTTTTTAAGTGGGAGAACTTGCACAATTGGTGGCTGACTAAATACATTTTCCCCCCACTGTATTTATCACATTTTATGTATGTTTCTGCATATTTACCAAGATGTTCAAATAATGTTAAAAACATACACATACTAACTACATACATAATATATAAACACTCACAGTGGATACTGAAGCTATTTAACTCACACTAGTGTCTGTATGTTGCAGAGTGCACTGGTTAGTCCAACACAGAGCAGCTCCACTCCTCTGTCTCCCAGGTCATTGTAGCTGAGGTCCAGTTCTCTCAGGGGGGAGTTTGGTGTCTGCAGAGCTGAAGCCAGAGTCTCACAGGATTCATATGTGAGTTTACAGTCAGCCAGTCTGGAGAGAGGAGATATAGTGATACACTGTTAAATATGCAAAGCTTTAAGAATAATGAGATGCATTAAGACAATAACAGAAGGACACATGATTAACCAATGTTAAAAACATACTAACTCACTCAAGATATTTACCTTAGTTTGATATATGTTATGTATGTTTCTGGATATGTCCCAAAATGTTAAAATAATGTTAAAAACATACACATACTAACTATACTGAACAGAAATATAAACCCAACATGTAAAGTGTTGGTTCCACGTTTCATGAGCTTAAATAAAAGATCCCAGATATGTTCCATACGCACAAAAGCTTATTTCTCTCAAATGTTGTGCATAAATTTGTTTAGATCCCTGTTAGTGAGCATTTCTCCTTTGTTAAGATAATCCATTTTGTTAAGATAATCCATTCACCTGACAGGTGTGGTATATCAAGAAGCTGATTAAACTGCATGATCATTACATAGGTGCACCTTGTGCTGGGGACAATAAAAGGCAACTCTGAAATGTGCAGTTGTGTCACACAACACAATGCCACAGATGTGTCAAGTTTTGAGGGAGCGTGCAATTGGCCAGATGACTGCAGGAATGTCCACCATAGCTGTTGCTAGAGACTTTTATGTTAATTTCTCTACCATAAACCGCCTCCAACATCGTTTTAGAGAATTTGGGAGTACATCCAACCGTTCTCACAACTGCAGACCACTTGTAACCACGCCAGCCCAGGACCTCCACATCCGGCTTCTTCACCTGCAGGATGGTCTGAGACAAGCCACCAGGACAGCTGATTTAACTGTGGGTTTTCACAACCAAATAATTTCTGCACAAACAGTCAGAAACCGTCTCAGGGAAGCTCATCTGCGTGCTCGTCAACCTCACCAGGGTCTTGACCTGACTGCAGTTTGGCGTCGTAACCGCCTTCTGTGGGCAAATGCTCACCTTCGATGGCCACTGGCACACTGGAGAAGTGTGCTCTTCACGGATGAATCCCGGGTTTCAACTGTACCGGGAAGATGGCAGAAAGCATGTATGGCGTCGTGATGGCATTGTGTGGGCGAGCGGTTTGCTGATGTCAACGTTGTGAACAGAGTGCCCCATGGTGGCGGTGGGGTTATGGTATGGGCCGGCATAAACTACGGACAATGAACACAATCACATTTTATCGATGGCAATTTGAATGCACAGAGATACCGTGACGAGATCCTGAGGCCCATTGTCGTGACATTCAACCGCCGCCATCATGTTTCAGCATGATAATGCACGGCCCCGTGTCACAAGGATCTGTATACAATTCCTGGAAGCTGAAAATGTCCCAGTTCTTCCATGGACTGCATACTCACCAGACATGCATGTTTGGAATGCTCTGGATCGACGTGTACGACAGCGTCTTCCAGTTCCCGGCAGTTTCCTAGTAACTTCGCACAGCCATTGAAGAGGAGTGGGACAACATTCCACAGGCCACAATCAACAGCCTGATCAACTCTATGTGAAGGAGACGTGTCGCGCTGCATGAGGCAAATGGTGGTCACACCAGATACGGACTGGTTTTCTGATACACACCCATACTTATTTTTTTTAAGGTATCTGTGACCAACAGATGCATATCTGAATTCCCATTCATGTGAAATCCATAGATTAGGGTTCTAATGAATTTATTTCAATTGACTGATTTCCTCATATGAACTGTAACTCAGTAAAACCTTTCAAATTGTTGCATGTTGCGTTTATATTCTTGTTCAGTATTAGTACATACAGAATATATAAACACTCACTGTGGATACTGAAGATAGTTAACTCACACTAGTGTCTGTATGTTGCAGAGTGCACTGGTTAGTCCAACACAGAGCAGCTCCACTCCTCTGTCTCCCAGGTCATTGTAGCTGAGGTCCAGTTCTCTCAGGGGGGAGTTTGGTGTCTGCAGAGCTGAAGCCAGAGTCTCACAGGATTCATATGTGAGTTCACAGTCAGACAGTCTGGAGAGAGGAGTTATAGTGATATACTGTTAAATATGCAAAGCTTTAAGAATAATGAGATGCATTAAGACAATAACAGAAGGACACATGATTAAACAATGTTAAAAACATACTAACTCACTCAAGACATTTAACCTTAGTTTGATATATTTATCACATTTTATGTATGTTTCTGCATATTTACTAAGATGTTCAAATAATGTTAAAAACATACACATACTAACTACATACATAATATATAAACACTCACAGTGGATACTGAAGATATTTAACTCACACTAGTGTCTGTATGTTGCAGAGAGGACTGGTTAGTCCAACACAGAGCAGCTTCACTCCGTCTCTCAGTTTATTGTAGCTGAGGTCCAGTTCTCTCAGTGGGGAGTTTGGTGTCTGCAGAGCTGAAGCCAGAGTCTCACAGGATTTATATGTGAGGTTACAGCGATCCAGTCTGGAGAGAGGAGATCATCTGTTAGATATACAAATCCTTCAGAATAATGATACTGTATACATCAACTCAATAACAGAACTTACAGTGCTCTCTTGCAGGTTTTCACTACCGGCAGCAACCTCTGATAACCTTTCTCTGATGTGGTGTATGTCTTCAGGTCAAACTCCTCCAGCACCTCCTCTGACATCAGTAACAGGTAGGCCAGGGCTGAACATTGTTGAGGTTCTAGCTCTGTTTCTGAAAGAGTTCCTGATCGCAGGGAGGTTTGCATTTCTTCAACTAGAGAGTTGGCACCAAGTTCATTCAGACAGTGGAACAAGTTGATGATCCTTTCTGGTGAGGATTCCCTTTCGATCTTGTCTGAAAGGTACCTGACTGTTCTCTCGACTGTTTCCTCATTGCTCTGTGTTGTACTTCCTGTCTGTGTCAGAAGGCCTCGTAACAGATTCTGATTGGACTCCAGTGAGAGACCCAGAAGGAAGCGGAGGAACAGGTCCAGGTGTCCATTCTCACTCTTCAAGGCCTGGTCCACTGCTCTCCTGTGTAAGTCAGACAACTGGATTGACTCCTCCTCTTCATCCTCACTAGTGGTGGAAAAAACATTTTCCTTCTTGTCCAGACATGATTCTAAAGCATGCACTGCTGCTAGAAACTCCTGCATGCTCAGATGCACAAAGCTGTAGACCTTCTCTTGGTTCAGCCCAGATTCTTCTTTAAAGATCTCTGTACACAATGCTGAGTACTCTGATGCCTCTGTGACATCAAGGCCACACTCTCTCAGGTCCTCCTCATAGAAGATCAGGTTGCCCTTCTGCAGCTGTTGGAAAGCCAGCTTTGCCAGTTTCAGGATCATCTCTTTGTCTGACTGAGACAGTTCCTTTGGGTTTGTCTCTGTGGCTTTGTTGTACTTCTTGTTCTTCACAATGATTTGGATGAGCGTGAAGTGTGTGAACATCTGGGTCAGAGTTTTGGGGACTTCATCCTTCTCTGCCTCTTTCAGCATCATCTCAAGGACAGTGGCTGATATCCAACAGAAGACTGGCATGTGGCACATGATGTGAGGCTCCTTGATGTCTTCATGTGTTTGATGATTTCATTGGCCAGATTCTGATCTGTGATTTTCTTCCTGAAGTACTCCTCCTTCTGTGGATCATTGAACCCTCGTACCTCTGTCACCTGGTCAACACACTCAGGAGGGATCTGATTGGCTGCTGCAGGCCGTGAGGTTATCCAGAGGAGAGCAGAGGGAAGCAGATTCCCCTTGATGAGGTTTGTCAGCAGCACGTCCACTGAGGTTGGCTTCATGACATCACAGCACTTCTCATTGTTTTTGAAGTCTAGAGGAAGTCGACACTCATCCAGACCATCAAAAATGAAAACAGTTTTGGTTTCACCATCTTCAATGTTGTCAATCTCTTTCAGCTCTGAGAAGTAGTGGGAAAGAAGTTGCATCAGACTGTATTGGTCCTTTTTCAGGTTCAGATCACGGAAAGGAAGAGGAAACATGAAATGAACGTCCTGATTTGCTTTTCCCTCTGCCCAGTCAAGGATGACCTTCTGCACAGAGACTGTTTTTCCAATGCCAGCGATTCCTTTTGTCAGCACAGTTCTGATAGGTTTGTCTTGTCCAGGTAAAGGCTTGAAGATGTCGTTGCATTTGATTGGTGTCTCTTGTGTGGTTTGTTTCTTGGATGCCATCTCTATCTGTCTCACCTCATGTTCATTATTGACCCCTCCACTTCCACCCTCTGTGATGTAGAGCTCTGTGTAGATGTCCTTTAACAGACTTTGGTTTCCATGGTGTCCAATTCCTTCAGATATGTGTTGATACTTGTGTTTCAGTTTAGCCTTAATGTCTTGTTGGACTGTCAGAAGAGTTTGACCTGTAGGAAAACAATGAGAGTTGGGACTCATAAGTTTGTGTGTGTGTGTGTGTGTGTGTGTGTGTGTGTGTGTGTGTGTTAGAGGGGCCTTTGTCCCGTTCTTTGTAATATTGTATGAAACACAGTCTTACTTCTTCTGTCCAGAAGGTTGTGTATGATCTTTAATGCATCCTCACTGTCCAAACTCTCCACTTCCTTATTGTCATCTGGTAATGGTTCCTGGCTGAAAGCAGGTGGCTGATCACTCTTCATTGATAGCAGGCTGGGGGCAGGTGACTCTGCTCTGGGCTTCTGGACACTGAACAAAACAGGGAGGCAGATCACCTCATCAATATCTCATCAGTACCTCATCTACATCATTTCAACAAGTGTATAGCTGAACTCATAGAAGTCCTGATGTTTCTTTATAAAGCTACAGTCTGCAATTGGTAAATCTGTTTTTGGCCTTTTAAATGAATGATATAGGCCTACATTTGATGTAATTTGGGAAAACCTTTCCCTTTAGTTTTATATATTTAAGAGAACTGTATATTTTACATCACTTACCTCTTAGAACTAGTGTCTTGAGTCATTTTAGAGGCAGTGGTCCCCTCCTTTCTCTCCCCAGAGAGACTCATTTTAGAGGCAGTGGTCCCCTCCTCTCTCTCCCCAGAGAGACTCATTTTAGAGGCAGTGGTCCCCTCCTCTCTCTCCCCAGAGAGACTCATTGTAGAGGCAGTGGTCCCCTCCTCTCTCTCCCCAGAGTGACTCATTTTAGAGGCAGTGGTCCCCTCCTCTCTCTCCCCAGAGAGACTCGTTTTAGAGGCAGTGGTCCCCTCCTCTCTCTCCCCAGAGAGACTCATTTTAGAGGCAGTGGTCCCCTCCTCTCTCTCCCCAGAGAGACTCATTTTAGATGTAAGTCACTGCTCACTCAGCTACAATAAGAAATAACAGAACAGTCAATATTTCCGAACATTAACAATGACAACACTTTTACTGTCTGTGGTCAAAGTTCAAACAGAGACTTCATGTTGCATTTAAACATGCACAGTCCAATATGTTATTAATTTGATTTGATTTGACTTGGATCCCCATTAGCTGACTCCATAACAACAGCTAGTCTACCTGGGGAAAACACAACAAAAAAATACGTTACAGCTTAGATTGACAGACATTATAAACATTTACCAAGTAGACATTATATACAGTTAAAATAGCTGACAGGTATTTATTCTATACCAAGGGAAGCCAGGCTATAATGTATCTTTCGTCTCTCTTTGCTTCATAATTGTCCTTTAATTTGCAAGAGGCTGAATGTATCTCACAGGAGAAAGTATCCGAGCGAGCTAAACAGCGCCCCTCTGTCTCTCTATGTGTAGGCCATCTATCTGATGCTGTCTGGTCCAAACGAGTATGACATTGTTGCCCGTAGCATTGAAGACAAGGGAAGCCTGCGAGCATTTGGCCTTTGATTTAAAAGCTCTGTATGACAGAGTGATAGACCGTGTACTGTATGACAGAGTGATAGACCGTGTACTGTATGACAGAGTGATAGACCGTGTACTGTATGACAGAGTGATAGACCGTGTACTGTATGACAGAGTGATAGACCGTGTACTGTATGACAGAGTGATAGACCGTGTACTGTATGACAGAGTGATAGACCGTGTACTGTATGACAGAGTGATAGACCGTGTACTGTATGACAGAGTGATAGACCGTGTACTGTATGACAGAGTGATAGACCGTGTACTGTATGACAGAGTGATAGACCGTGTACTGTATGACAGAGTGATAGACCGTGTACTGTATGACAGAGTGATAGACCGTGTACTGTATGACAGAGTGATAGACCGTGTACTGTATGACAGAGTGATAGACCGTGTACTGTATGACAGAGTGATAGACCGTGTACTGTATGACAGAGTGATAAACCGTGTACTGTATGACAGAGTGATAGACCGTGTACTGTATGACAGAGTGATAGACCGTGTACTGTATGACAGAGTGATAGACCGTGTACTGTATGACAGAGTGATAGACCATTTTGTCAACATGAAAGAGAGGAGGATGTCATTGCCGTTTCTCTACAAGTAGGGTGAGTCAACATGTTTTTTTTCTACTTGAACAAACACATAAATCAGGACCATGAACCATTCTTTGCAACTTGCTGTAACTCTCTGTGGTTCTAAATCAATAGTTGTTTAGTGATCGGCACCACACAGACACACACACACACACACACACACACACACACACACAGACACACACACACACAGACACACACACACACCTTAACAGAGGTGACTACACTGCATTTACAACTTGCGGTAACTCTCTGTGGTTCTAAATCAATAGTTGTTTAGTGATCGGAAACATTAACTTGCTTGACCATGATGTAGGTCATGTAACTGTCTGTTACATAGAATATGCTTTGTGGACTTAACCAGACAGAAGTTGCTCTCTGGTTTTGTGATAAAACAAAGGTGTGGTTGAATTTATTCTCCCACTGTGTCTTCTTATTGTCTCGACCTTTAGACCTATAGCCTATATCAGGGTCACAAGGCATATGAATTAACAGGTTATAGAGCAAAAACATTATTACAACACATAGGTTGTATTGTATTTTTCTGTCTTCCCCAGTGATTTTACGCACGCACCTCTACTGGTGTGACCTCATAATAGGCGTGGATGCAATTTGGACCCCCAAGCTTTAGGCTTCTGTAGGACTGAACCTGCCGAGTTGATGTATGAGCTTCGGAATGTTTTAATTATAGGCTATGCCCGGGCTTTTCTCCGTTTATTTTACAAGTTGTATCATGTTAAATATCAGCCACTATCGAGAACCACCGTCAGTAAAACCCACATATATTTATAACTGTCACTTTAGTGTTCGTTTTCTTCCATGTGTAGCTTACATTTTGCATCATTCCATTCTGTTTCCCTTTCTTTCCTCTGTCACGTCAGTTGTTCCTGAGGGTCGTTAGCATTAGGCTAACGTTGTGCAAGAATTTAGGACATGTAGCCTGTTTGAATCATTATGGAACTCAGACCACACGTAGCAGGTTAAACCTGTAGCCTGGTTCACGGTTCACGACGACCGAACCGGTTTCATACAGTTCCATGATTAGTGAGAATTAGGGTAAATGTATAGGACCCCCCTATTCAACCCCTATTGTACACTTTTTTTCCACCTTCCAATATTTCATGGATTGAACTTGAATATGACAACTTTCAGGATGAATCAAACCACTGTATTTTTTTATTAATCAATATATTTAGTGTGTAAAGGTTCTCCAAACCAATTTTTTTTAATGATTCATACATACTTTCCAAACCCTAAAATGTGCCTAAATAATCTACAAAATCGGAGTATTTTTAAATCTACGATGCAAGTGGGAGTGTTTTCAGCAGTTGAATTACATGTATTCAGCGCACGCAAGCGAACCACGCCTGCAAAGCCCGTTGTGCAACTTAATAAGGTAAAGTCTGAATAGAAACTATGAGCAGTGCGTAGGAAAGGCGTCATTTCATAAGTTGGACTAGTGCCCTTAGTGAATACACCCATGCACTGCTTGACTTCACATGAGGTGCCAACAGTTTATCTCGTCCGTTGCACCCGGGCTTGTATTCAGGTGTGCCGACAACGATGCGGAACATTACGCAACAGTGCGCTGGCCAAGTTATATGAAGCGTACAGCACTGAGCAAAACGGACCACAGCCTTTCTGATCCGTGTCGCCAGAAAGCATTTTCAACTTGAACTTTGATTTATCCCAACATTTAAATAGTTTCTATGTCTATTGTTGCGCGTCATTTTTACTTGACTGACTTGTCGAAACAGACTATTTTCTTTAGTGACAGCTTTACATAATTCCGATGCACGTCTTTCTAACGCAGTTTCGACATGCGGATAATAATCACGATAATGTGATGTCAATCGCCTTTACCAATAATACCCTACGTCATAGCCCTGTAGCCTATAACATCACATCACATTGGATCATATTGATTAGGCTAAGCAATATGAATCAACACCAATGTACAGTAAAATTAGCATTCTTGAAAGTAGAAATCAGTATTGTATTAACTTTACATTTCTGTAGATGTCTTACCCCTAAATCATCTGTCTCTCTATGATAGCCTAACTTCTCCAGAACACTTTTCTACATTAAATTGTAAAAGAAAGCTACAAACCTCCGATGTTTTTGTCTTCTACCCATAACGTCCATTTCTTCCTCTACTTCCTTATACATGGACTTCCTGTGTTGGGACATTTACAACGCCTCGCCTTAAGAGGTGACGTCACTACATTTACAACACCTCGCCTTAACAGACTGACTACACTACATTTACAACACCTCACCTTAACAGACTGACTACACTACATTTACAACACCTCACCTTGACAGAGGTGACTACACTACATTTACAACACCTCACCTTAACAGACTGACTACACTACATTTACAACACCTCACCTTGACAGAGGTGACTACACTACATTTACAACACCTCACCTTAACAGACTGACTACACTACATTTACAACACCTCACCTTAACAGACTGACTACACTACATTTACAACACCTCATCTTAACAGACTGACTACACTACATTTACAACATCTCACCTTAACAGACTGACTACACTACATTTACAACACCTCACCTTAACAGACTGACTACACTACATTTACAACACCTCACCTTAACAGAGGTGACTACACTACATTTACAACACCTCACCTTAACAGACTGACTACACTACATTTACAACACCTCACCTTAACAGACTGACTACACTACATTTACAACACCTCACCTTAACAGACTGACTACACTACATTTACAACACCTCATCTTAACAGACTGACTACACTACATTTACAACACCTCACCTTAACAGACTGACTACACTACATTTACAACACCTCACCTTAACAGACTGACTACACTACATTTACAACACCTCACCTTAACAGACTGACTACACTACATTTACAA
Source organism: Coregonus clupeaformis (assembly GCF_020615455.1). Classification (NCBI taxonomy): domain Eukaryota; kingdom Metazoa; phylum Chordata; class Actinopteri; order Salmoniformes; family Salmonidae; genus Coregonus; species Coregonus clupeaformis. The sequence continues at coordinate 72,484 of NW_025534432.1, forward strand.
CACCTCACCTTAACAGA